>NW_027520074.1:0-194098 GCF_051989625.1 Stigmatopora argus | reverse complement strand
GTCCAATTCAAGTAAGTTATTCATTTGGCATCATTCGAAGTGATAGAAATCAAGTTTTAATGAAAATTACCATACTCGGCCAAAACATGCTTTTCAGCCCCTGAAAAGCACATTTTGGCCTTAAAAACTGAATATGTCCCCTGCAACCAAACGAACTGTCAGAGATACAAATCTACAATGGACATAGTGTAAAATGGTCCAATTCAAGTAAATTATTCATTTGGCATCATTCGAAGTGATAGAAATCAAGTTTTAATGAAAATTATCATACTCGGCGAAAACATGCTTTTCAGCCCCTGAAAAGCACATTTTGGCCATAAAAACTGAAAATGTCCCCCTGCAACCAAACGAACTGTCAGAGATACAAATCTACAATGGACATAGTGTAAAATGGTCCAATTCAAGTAAATTATTCATTTGGCATCATTCGAAGTGATAGAAATTAAGTTTTAATCAAAATTATCATACTCGGCCAAAACATGCTTTTCAGCCTCTGAAAAGCACATTTTGGCCATAAAAACTGAAAATGTCCCCTGCAACCAAACGAACTGTCGGAGACACAAATCTACAATGGACATAGTGTAAAATGGTCCAATTCAAGTAAGTTATTCATTTGGCATCATTCGAAGTGATAGAAATCAAGTTTTAATGAAAATTATCATACTCGACCAAAACATGCTTTTCAGCCTCTGAAAAGCACATTTTGGCCATAAAAACTGAAATGTCCCCTGCAACCAAACGAACTGTCGGAGACACAAATCTACAATGGACATAGTGTAAAATGGTCCAATTCAAGTAAGTTATTCATTGGCATCATTCGAAGTGATAGAAATCAAGTTTTAATGAAAATTATCATACTCGGCCAAAACATGCTTTTCAGCCCCTGAAAAGCACATTTTGGCCATAAAAACTGAATATGTCCCCTGCAACCAAACGAACTGTCAGAGACACAAATCTACAATGGACATAGTGTAAAATGGTCCAATTCAAGTAAGTTATTCATTTGGCATCATTCGAAGTGATAGAAATTAAGTTTTAATGAAAATATCATACTCGGCCAAAACATGCTTTTCAGCCTCTGAAAAGCACATTTTGGCCATAAAAACTGAAAATGTCCCCTGCAACCAAACGAATTGTCGGAGACACCAATCTACAATGGACATAGTGTAAAATGGTCCAATTCAAGTAAGTTATTCATTTGGCATCATTCGAAGTGATAGAAATCAAGTTTTAATGAAAATTACCATACTCGGCCAAAACATGCTTTTCAGCCCCTGAAAAGCACATTTTGGCCTTAAAAACTGAATATGTCCCCTGCAACCAAACGAACTGTCAGAGATACAAATCTACAATGGACATAGTGTAAAATGGTCCAATTCAAGTAAATTATTCATTTGGCATCATTCGAAGTGATAGAAATCAAGTTTTAATGAAAATTATCATACTCGGCGAAAACATGCTTTTCAGCCCCTGAAAAGCACATTTTGGCCATAAAAACTGAATATGTCCCCTGCAACCAAACGAACTGTCAGAGACACAAATCTACAATGGACATAGTGTAAAATGGTCCAATTCAAGTAAGTTATTCATTGGCATCATTCAAATGGATAGTAATCAAGTTTTAATGAAAATTATCATACTCGGCCAAAATATGCTTTTCAGCCTCTGAAAAGCACATTTTGGCCATAAAAACTGAAAATGTCCCCTGCAACCAAACGAACTGTCGGAGACACAAATCTACAATGGACATAGTGTAAAATGGTCCAATTCAAGTAAGTTATTCATTTGGCATCATTCGAAGTGATAGAAATCAAGTTTTAATGAAAATTATCATACTCGGCCAAAACATGCTTTTCAGCCCCTGAAAAGCACATTTTGGCCATAAAAACTGAATATGTCCCCTGCAACCAAACGAACTGTCAGAGGACACAAATCTACAATGGACATAGTGTAAAATGGTCCAATTCAAGTAAGTTATTCATTTGGCATCATTCGAAGTGATAGAAATCCAGTTTTAATAAAAATTATCATACTCGGCCAAAACATGCTTTTCAGCCCCTGAAAAGCACATTTTGGCCATAAAAACTGAAAATGTTCCCTGCAACCAAACGAATTGTCGAAGACACCAATCTACAATGGACATAGTGTAAAATGGTCAATTCAAGTAAGTTATTCATTTGGCATCATTCGAAGTGATAGAAATCAAGTTTTAATGAAAATTATCATACACGGCCAAAACATGCTTTTCAGCCCTGAAAAGCACATTTTGGCCATAAAAACTGAAAATGTCCCCTGCAACCAAACGAACTGTCGGAGACACAAATCTACAATGGACATAGTGTAAAATGGTCCAATTCAAGTAAGTTATTCATTTGGCATCATTCGAAGTGATAGAAATCAAGTTTTAATGAAAATTATCATACTCGGCCCAAAACATGCTTTTCAGCCCCTGAAAAGCACATTTTGGCCATAAAAACTGAAAATGTCCCCTGCAACCAAACGAACTGTCGGAGACACAAATCTACAATGGACATAGTGTAAAATGGTCCAATTCAAGTAAGTTATTCATTTGGCATCATTCGAAGTGATAGAAATCAAGTTTTAATGAAAATTACCATACTCGGCCAAAACATGCTTTTAAGCCCCTGAAAAGCACATTTTGGCCATAAAAACTGAATATGTCCCCTGCAACCAAACGAACTGTCAGAGACACAAATCTACAATGGACATAGTGTAAAATGGTCCAATTCAAGTAAGTTATTCATTTGGCATCATTCAAATGGATAGTAATCAAGTTTTAATGAAAATTATCATACTCGGCCAAAACATGCTTTTCAGCCCCTGAAAAGCACATTTGGGCCATAAAAACTGAAAATGTCCCCTGCAACCAAACAAACTGTCGGAGACACAAATCTACAATGGACATAGTGTAAAATGGTCCAATTCAAGTAAGTTATTCATTTGGCATCATTCGAAGTGATAGAAATCAAGTTTTAATGAAAATTATCATATTCGGCCAAAACATGCTTTTCAGCCCCTGAAAAGCACATTTTGGCCATAAAAACTGAATATGTCCCCTGCAACCAAACGAACTGTCAGAGACACAAATCTACAATGGACATAGTGTAAAATGGTCCAATTCAAGTAAGTTATTCATTTGGCATCATTCGAAGTGATAGAAATCAAGTTTTAATGAAAATTATCATATTCGGCCAAAACATGCTTTTCAGCCCCTGAAAAGCACATTTTGGCCATAAAAACTGAAAATGTCCCCTGCAACCAAACGAACTGTCAGAGACACAAATCTACAATGGACATAGTGTAAAATGGTCCAATTCAAGTAAGTTATTCATTTGGCATCATTCGAAGTGATAGAAATTAAGTTTTAATGTAAATTATCATACTCGGCCAAAACATGCTTTTCAGCCTCTGAAAAGCACATTTTGGCCATAAAAACTGAATATGTCCCCTGCAACCAAACGAACTGTCAGAGACACAAATCTACAATGGACATAGTGTAAAATGGTCCAATTCAAGTAAGTTATTCATTTGGCATCATTCAAATGGATAGAAATCAAGTTTTAATGAAAATTATCATACTCGGCCAAAACATGCTTTTCAGCCCCTGAAAAGCACATTTTGGCCATAAAAACTTAATATGTCCCCTGCAACCAAACGAACTGTCAGAGACACAAATCTACAATGGACATAGTGTAAAATGGTCCAATTCAAGTAAGTTATTCATTTGGCATCATTCGAAGTGATAGAAATTAAGTTTTAATCAAAATTATCATACTCGGCCAAAACATGCTTTTCAGCCTCTGAAAAGCACATTTTGGCCATAAAAACTGAAAATGTCCCCTGCAACCAAACGAACTGTCGGAGACACAAATCTACAATGGACATAGTGTAAAATGGTCCAATTCAAGTAAGTTATTCATTTGGCATCATTCGAAGTGATAGAAATCAAGTTTTAATGAAAATTATCATACTCGGCCAAAACATGCTTTTCAGCCCCTGAAAAGCACATTTTGGCCATAAAAACTGAATATGTCCCCTGCAACCAAACGAACTGTCAGAGACACAAATCTACAATGGACATAGTGTAAAATGGTCCAATTCAGTAAGTTATTCATTTGGCATCATTCGAAGTGATAGAAATCCAGTTTTAATAAAAATTATCATACTCGGCCAAAACATGCTTTTCAGCCCCTGAAAAGCACATTTTGGCCATAAAAAACTGAAAATGTTCCCTGCAACCAAACGAATTGTCGAAGACACCAATCTACAATGGACATAGTGTAAAATGGTCCAATTCAAGTAAGTTATTCATTTGGCATCATTCGAAGTGATAGAAATCAAGTTTTAATGAAAATTATCATACTCGGCCAAAACATGCTTTCAGCCCCTGAAAAGCACATTTTGGCCATAAAAACTGAAAATGTCCCCTGCAACCAAACGAACTGTCGGAGACACAAATCTACAATGGACATAGTGTAAAATGGTCCAATTCAAGTAAGTTATTCATTTGGCATCATTCGAAGATAGAAATCAAGTTTTAATGAAAATTATCATACTCGGCCAAAACATGCTTTTCAGCCCCTGAAAAGCACATTTTGGCCATAAAAACTGAAAATGTCCCCTGCAACCAAACGAACTGTCGGAGACACAAATCTACAATGGACATAGTGTAAAATGGTCCAATTCAAGTAAGTTATTCATTTGGCATCATTCAAATGGATAGTAATCAAGTTTTAATGAAAATTATCATACTCGGCCAAAATATGCTTTTCAGCCTCTGAAAAGCACATTTTGGCCATAAAAACTGAAAATGTCCCCTGCAACCAAACGAACTGTCGGAGACACAAATCTACAATGGACATAGTGTAAAATGGTCCAATTCAAGTAAGTTATTCATTTGGCATCATTCGAAGTGATAGAAATCAAGTTTTAATGAAAATTATCATACTCGGCCAAAACATGCTTTTCAGCCCCTGAAAAGCACATTTTGGCCATAAAAACTGAATATGTCCCCTGCAACCAAACGAACTGTCAGAGACACAAATCTACAATGGACATAGTGTAAAATGGTCCAATTCAAGTAAGTTATTCATTTGGCATCATTCGAAGTGATAGAAATCCAGTTTTAATAAAAATTATCATACTCGGCCAAAACATGCTTTTCAGCCCCTGAAAAGCACATTTTGGCCATAAAAACTGAAAATGTTCCCTGCAACCAAACGAATTGTCGAAGACACCAATCTACAATGGACATAGTGTAAAATGGTCCAATTCAAGTAAGTTATTCATTTGGCATCATTCGAAGTGATAGAAATCAAGTTTTAATGAAAATTATCATACTCGGCCAAAACATGCTTTTCAGCCCCTGAAAAGCACATTTTGGCCATAAAAACTGAAAATGTCCCCTGCAACCAAACGAACTGTCGGAGACACAAATCTACAATGGACATAGTGTAAAATGGTCCAATTCAAGTAAGTTATTCATTTGGCATCATTCGAAGTGATAGAAATCAAGTTTTAATGAAAATTATCATACTCGGCCAAAACATGCTTTTCAGCCCCTGAAAAGCACATTTTGGCCATAAAAACTGAAAATGTCCCCTGCAACCAAACGAACTGTCGGAGACACAAATCTACAATGGACATAGTGTAAAATGGTCCAATTCAAGTAAGTTATTCATTTGGCATCATTCGAAGTGATAGAAATCAAGTTTTAATGAAAATTACCATACTCGGCCAAAACATGCTTTTAAGCCCCTGAAAAGCACATTTTGGCCATAAAAACTGAATATGTCCCCTGCAACCAAACGAACTGTCAGAGACACAAATCTACAATGGACATAGTGTAAAATGGTCCAATTCAAGTAAGTTATTCATTTGGCATCATTCAAATGGATAGTAATCAAGTTTTAATGAAAATTATCATACTCGGCCAAAACATGCTTTTCAGCCCCTGAAAAGCACATTTTGGCCATAAAAACTGAAAATGTCCCCTGCAACCAAACAAACTGTCGGAGACACAAATCTACAATGGACATAGTGTAAAATGGTCCAATTCAAGTAAGTTATTCATTTGGCATCATTCGAAGTGATAGAAATCAAGTTTTAATGAAAATTATCATATTCGGCCAAAACATGCTTTTCAGCCCCTGAAAAGCACATTTTGGCCATAAAAACTGAATATGTCCCCTGCAACCAAACGAACTGTCAGAGACACAAATCTACAATGGACATAGTGTAAAATGGTCCAATTCAAGTAAGTTATTCATTTGGCATCATTCGAAGTGATAGAAATCAAGTTTTAATGAAAATTATCATATTCGGCCAAAACATGCTTTTCAGCCCCTGAAAAGCACATTTTGGCCATAAAAACTGAAAATGTCCCCTGCAACCAAACGAACTGTCAGAGACACAAATCTACAATGGACATAGTGTAAAATGGTCCAATTCAAGTAAGTTATTCATTTGGCATCATTCGAAGTGATAGAAATTAAGTTTTAATGTAAATTATCATACTCGGCCAAAACATGCTTTTCAGCCTCTGAAAAGCACATTTTGGCCATAAAAACTGAATATGTCCCCTGCAACCAAACGAACTGTCAGAGACACAAATCTACAATGGACATAGTGTAAAATGGTCCAATTCAAGTAAGTTATTCATTTGGCATCATTCAAATGGATAGAAATCAAGTTTTAATGAAAATTATCATACTCGGCCAAAACATGCTTTTCAGCCCCTGAAAAGCACATTTTGGCCATAAAAACTTAATATGTCCCCTGCAACCAAACGAACTGTCAGAGACACAAATCTACAATGGACATAGTGTAAAATGGTCCAATTCAAGTAAGTTATTCATTTGGCATCATTCGAAGTGATAGAAATTAAGTTTTAATCAAAATTATCATACTCGGCCAAAACATGCTTTTCAGCCTCTGAAAAGCACATTTTGGCCATAAAAACTGAAAATGTCCCCTGCAACCAAACGAACTGTCGGAGACACAAATCTACAATGGACATAGTGTAAAATGGTCCAATTCAAGTAAGTTATTCATTTGGCATCATTCGAAGTGATAGAAATCAAGTTTTAATGAAAATTATCATACTCGGCCAAAACATGCTTTTCAGCCCCTGAAAAGCACATTTTGGCCATAAAAACTGAATATGTCCCCTGCAACCAAACGAACTGTCAGAGACACAAATCTACAATGGACATAGTGTAAAATGGTCCAATTCAAGTAAGTTATTCATTTGGCATCATTCGAAGTGATAGAAATCCAGTTTTAATAAAAATTATCATACTCGGCCAAAACATGCTTTTCAGCCCCTGAAAAGCACATTTTGGCCATAAAAACTGAAAATGTTCCCTGCAACCAAACGAATTGTCGAAGACACCAATCTACAATGGACATAGTGTAAAATGGTCCAATTCAAGTAAGTTATTCATTTGGCATCATTCGAAGTGATAGAAATCAAGTTTTAATGAAAATTATCATACTCGGCCAAAACATGCTTTTCAGCCCCTGAAAAGCACATTTTGGCCATAAAAACTGAAAATGTCCCCTGCAACCAAACGAACTGTCGGAGACACAAATCTACAATGGACATAGTGTAAAATGGTCCAATTCAAGTAAGTTATTCATTTGGCATCATTCGAAGTGATAGAAATCAAGTTTTAATGAAAATTATCATACTCGGCCAAAACATGCTTTTCAGCCCCTGAAAAGCACATTTTGGCCATAAAAACTGAAAATGTCCCCTGCAACCAAACGAACTGTCGGAGACACAAATCTACAATGGACATAGTGTAAAATGGTCCAATTCAAGTAAGTTATTCATTTGGCATCATTCGAAGTGATAGAAATCAAGTTTTAATGAAAATTACCATACTCGGCCAAAACATGCTTTTAAGCCCCTGAAAAGCACATTTTGGCCATAAAAACTGAATATGTCCCCTGCAACCAAACGAACTGTCAGAGACACAAATCTACAATGGACATAGTGTAAAATGGTCCAATTCAAGTAAGTTATTCATTTGGCATCATTCAAATGGATAGTAATCAAGTTTTAATGAAAATTATCATACTCGGCCAAAACATGCTTTTCAGCCCCTGAAAAGCACATTTTGGCCATAAAAACTGAAAATGTCCCCTGCAACCAAACAAACTGTCGGAGACACAAATCTACAATGGACATAGTGTAAAATGGTCCAATTCAAGTAAGTTATTCATTTGGCATCATTCGAAGTGATAGAAATCAAGTTTTAATGAAAATTATCATATTCGGCCAAAACATGCTTTTCAGCCCCTGAAAAGCACATTTTGGCCATAAAAACTGAATATGTCCCCTGCAACCAAACGAACTGTCAGAGACACAAATCTACAATGGACATAGTGTAAAATGGTCCAATTCAAGTAAGTTATTCATTTGGCATCATTCGAAGTGATAGAAATCAAGTTTTAATGAAAATTATCATATTCGGCCAAAACATGCTTTTCAGCCCCTGAAAAGCACATTTTGGCCATAAAAACTGAAAATGTCCCCTGCAACCAAACGAACTGTCAGAGACACAAATCTACAATGGACATAGTGTAAAATGGTCCAATTCAAGTAAGTTATTCATTTGGCATCATTCGAAGTGATAGAAATTAAGTTTTAATGTAAATTATCATACTCGGCCAAAACATGCTTTTCAGCCTCTGAAAAGCACATTTTGGCCATAAAAACTGAATATGTCCCCTGCAACCAAACGAACTGTCAGAGACACAAATCTACAATGGACATAGTGTAAAATGGTCCAATTCAAGTAAGTTATTCATTTGGCATCATTCAAATGGATAGAAATCAAGTTTTAATGAAAATTATCATACTCGGCCAAAACATGCTTTTCAGCCCCTGAAAAGCACATTTTGGCCATAAAAACTTAATATGTCCCCTGCAACCAAACGAACTGTCAGAGACACAAATCTACAATGGACATAGTGTAAAATGGTCCAATTCAAGTAAGTTATTCATTTGGCATCATTCGAAGTGATAGAAATTAAGTTTTAATCAAAATTATCATACTCGGCCAAAACATGCTTTTCAGCCTCTGAAAAGCACATTTTGGCCATAAAAACTGAAAATGTCCCCTGCAACCAAACGAACTGTCGGAGACACAAATCTACAATGGACATAGTGTAAAATGGTCCAATTCAAGTAAGTTATTCATTTGGCATCATTCGAAGTGATAGAAATCAAGTTTTAATGAAAATTATCATACTCGGCCAAAACATGCTTTTCAGCCCCTGAAAAGCACATTTTGGCCATAAAAACTGAAAATGTCCCCTGCAACCAAACAAACTGTCGGAGACACAAATCTACAATGGACATAGTGTAAAATGGTCCAATTCAAGTAAGTTATTCATTTGGCATCATTCGAAGTGATAGAAATCAAGTTTTAATGAAAATTATCATACTCGGCCAAAACATGCTTTTCAGCCCCTGAAAAGCACATTTTGGCCATAAAAACTGAAAATGTCCCCTGCAACCAAACGAACTGTCGGAGACACAAATCTACAATGGACATAGTGTAAAATGGTCCAATTCAAGTAAGTTATTCATTTGGCATCATTCGAAGTGATAGAAATCAAGTTTTAATGAAAATTACCATACTCGGCCAAAACATGCTTTTAAGCCCCTGAAAAGCACATTTTGGCCATAAAAACTGAATATGTCCCCTGCAACCAAACGAACTGTCAGAGACACAAATCTACAATGGACATAGTGTAAAATGGTCCAATTCAAGTAAGTTATTCATTTGGCATCATTCAAATGGATAGTAATCAAGTTTTAATGAAAATTATCATACTCGGCCAAAACATGCTTTTCAGCCCCTGAAAAGCACATTTTGGCCATAAAAACTGAAAATGTCCCCTGCAACCAAACAAACTGTCGGAGACACAAATCTACAATGGACATAGTGTAAAATGGTCCAATTCAAGTAAGTTATTCATTTGGCATCATTCGAAGTGATAGAAATCAAGTTTTAATGAAAATTATCATATTCGGCCAAAACATGCTTTTCAGCCCCTGAAAAGCACATTTTGGCCATAAAAACTGAATATGTCCCCTGCAACCAAACGAACTGTCAGAGACACAAATCTACAATGGACATAGTGTAAAATGGTCCAATTCAAGTAAGTTATTCATTTGGCATCATTCGAAGTGATAGAAATCAAGTTTTAATGAAAATTATCATATTCGGCCAAAACATGCTTTTCAGCCCCTGAAAAGCACATTTTGGCCATAAAAACTGAAAATGTCCCCTGCAACCAAACGAACTGTCAGAGACACAAATCTACAATGGACATAGTGTAAAATGGTCCAATTCAAGTAAGTTATTCATTTGGCATCATTCGAAGTGATAGAAATTAAGTTTTAATGTAAATTATCATACTCGGCCAAAACATGCTTTTCAGCCTCTGAAAAGCACATTTTGGCCATAAAAACTGAATATGTCCCCTGCAACCAAACGAACTGTCAGAGACACAAATCTACAATGGACATAGTGTAAAATGGTCCAATTCAAGTAAGTTATTCATTTGGCATCATTCAAATGGATAGAAATCAAGTTTTAATGAAAATTATCATACTCGGCCAAAACATGCTTTTCAGCCCCTGAAAAGCACATTTTGGCCATAAAAACTTAATATGTCCCCTGCAACCAAACGAACTGTCAGAGACACAAATCTACAATGGACATTGTGTAAAATGGTCCAATTCAAGTAAATTATTCATTTGGCATCATTCGAAGTGATAGAAATTAAGTTTTAATGAAAATTATCATACTCGGCCAAAACATGCTTTTCAGCCTCTGAAAAGCACATTTTGGCCATAAAAACTGAAAATGTCCCCTGCAACCAAACGAACTGTCGGAGACACAAATCTACAATGGACATAGTGTAAAATGGTCCAATTCAAGTAAGTTATTCATTTGGCATCATTCGAAGTGATAGAAATCAAGTTTTAATGAAAATTATCATACTCGGCCAAAACATGCTTTTCAGCCCCTGAAAAGCACATTTTGGCCATAAAAACTGAAAATGTCCCCTGCAACCAAACAAACTGTCGGAGACACAAATCTACAATGGACATAGTGTAAAATGGTCCAATTCAAGTAAGTTATTCATTTGGCATCATTCGAAGTGATAGAAATCAAGTTTTAATGAAAATTATCATACTCGGCCAAAACATGCTTTTCAGCCCCTGAAAAGCACATTTTGGCCATAAAAACTGAAAATGTCCCCTGCAACCAAACGAACTGTCGGAGACACAAATCTACAATGGACATAGTGTAAAATGGTCCAATTCAAGTAAGTTATTCATTTGGCATCATTCGAAGTGATAGAAATCAAGTTTTAATGAAAATTACCATACTCGGCCAAAACATGCTTTTAAGCCCCTGAAAAGCACATTTTGGCCATAAAAACTGAATATGTCCCCTGCAACCAAACGAACTGTCAGAGACACAAATCTACAATGGACATAGTGTAAAATGGTCCAATTCAAGTAAGTTATTCATTTGGCATCATTCGAAGTGATAGAAATCAAGTTTTAATGAAAATTATCATACTCGGCCAAAACATGCTTTTCAGCCCCTGAAAAGCACATTTTGGCCATAAAAACTGAAAATGTCCCCTGCAACCAAACAAACTGTCGGAGACACAAATCTACAATGGACATAGTGTAAAATGGTCCAATTCAAGTAAGTTATTCATTTGGCATCATTCGAAGTGATAGAAATCAAGTTTTAATGAAAATTATCATACTCGGCCAAAACATGCTTTTCAGCCCCTGAAAAGCACATTTTGGCCATAAAAACTGAAAATGTCCCCTGCAACCAAACGAACTGTCGGAGACACAAATCTACAATGGACATAGTGTAAAATGGTCCAATTCAAGTAAGTTATTCATTTGGCATCATTCAAATGGATAGAAATCAAGTTTTAATGAAAATTATCATACTCGGCCAAAACATGCTTTTCAGCCCCTGAAAAGCACATTTTGGCCATAAAAACTTAATATGTCCCCTGCAACCAAACGAACTGTCAGAGACACAAATCTACAATGGACATTGTGTAAAATGGTCCAATTCAAGTAAATTATTCATTTGGCATCATTCGAAGTGATAGAAATTAAGTTTTAATGAAAATTATCATACTCGGCCAAAACATGCTTTTCAGCCTCTGAAAAGCACATTTTGGCCATAAAAACTGAAAATGTCCCCTGCAACCAAACGAACTGTCGGAGACACAAATCTACAATGGACATAGTGTAAAATGGTCCAATTCAAGTAAGTTATTCATTTGGCATCATTCGAAGTGATAGAAATCAAGTTTTAATGAAAATTATCATACTCGGCCAAAACATGCTTTTCAGCCCCTGAAAAGCACATTTTGGCCATAAAAACTGAAAATGTCCCCTGCAACCAAACAAACTGTCGGAGACACAAATCTACAATGGACATAGTGTAAAATGGTCCAATTCAAGTAAGTTATTCATTTGGCATCATTCGAAGTGATAGAAATCAAGTTTTAATGAAAATTATCATACTCGGCCAAAACATGCTTTTCAGCCCCTGAAAAGCACATTTTGGCCATAAAAACTGAAAATGTCCCCTGCAACCAAACGAACTGTCGGAGACACAAATCTACAATGGACATAGTGTAAAATGGTCCAATTCAAGTAAGTTATTCATTTGGCATCATTCGAAGTGATAGAAATCAAGTTTTAATGAAAATTACCATACTCGGCCAAAACATGCTTTTAAGCCCCTGAAAAGCACATTTTGGCCATAAAAACTGAATATGTCCCCTGCAACCAAACGAACTGTCAGAGACACAAATCTACAATGGACATAGTGTAAAATGGTCCAATTCAAGTAAGTTATTCATTTGGCATCATTCAAATGGATAGTAATCAAGTTTTAATGAAAATTATCATACTCGGCCAAAACATGCTTTTCAGCCCCTGAAAAGCACATTTTGGCCATAAAAACTGAAAATGTCCCCTGCAACCAAACAAACTGTCGGAGACACAAATCTACAATGGACATAGTGTAAAATGGTCCAATTCAAGTAAGTTATTCATTTGGCATCATTCGAAGTGATAGAAATCAAGTTTTAATGAAAATTATCATATTCGGCCAAAACATGCTTTTCAGCCCCTGAAAAGCTCATTTTGGCCATAAAAACTGAATATGTCCCCTGCAACCAAACGAACTGTCAGAGACACAAATCTACAATGGACATAGTGTAAAATGGTCCAATTCAAGTAAGTTATTCATTTGGCATCATTCGAAGTGATAGAAATCAAGTTTTAATGAAAATTATCATATTCGGCCAAAACATGCTTTTCAGCCCCTGAAAAGCACATTTTGGCCATAAAAACTGAAAATGTCCCCTGCAACCAAACGAACTGTCAGAGACACAAATCTACAATGGACATAGTGTAAAATGGTCCAATTCAAGTAAGTTATTCATTTGGCATCATTCGAAGTGATAGAAATTAAGTTTTAATGTAAATTATCATACTCGGCCAAAACATGCTTTTCAGCCTCTGAAAGCACATTTTGGCCATAAAAACTGAATATGTCCCCTGCAACCAAACGAACTGTCAGAGACACAAATCTACAATGGACATAGTGTAAAATGGTCCAATTCAAGTAAGTTATTCATTTGGCATCATTCAAATGGATAGAAATCAAGTTTTAATGAAAATTATCATACTCGGCCAAAACATGCTTTTCAGCCCCTGAAAAGCACATTTTGGCCATAAAAACTTAATATGTCCCCTGCAACCAAACGAACTGTCAGAGACACAAATCTACAATGGACATAGTGTAAAATGGTCCAATTCAAGTAAGTTATTCATTTGGCATCATTCGAATGGATAGAAATCAAGTTTTAATGAAAATTATCATACTCTGCCAAAACGTGCTTTTCAGCCCCTGAAAAGCACATTTTGGCCTTAAAAACTGAATATGTCCCCTGCAACCAAACGAACTGTCAGAGACACAAATCTACAATGGACATAGTGTAAAATGGTCCAATTCAAGCAAATTATTCATTTGGCATCATTCGAATGGATAGAAATCAAGTTTTAATGAAAATTATCATACTCGGCCAAAACATGCTTTTCAGCCCCTGAAAAGCACATTTTGGCCATAAAAACTGAAAATGTCCCCTGCAACCAAACGAACTGTCGGAGACGCAAATCTACAATGGACATAGTGTAAAATGGTCCAATTCAAGTAAGTTATTCATTTGGCATCATTCGAAGTGATAGAAATCAAGTTTTAATGAAAATTATCATACTCGGCCAAAACATGCTTTTCAGCCCCTGAAAAGCACATTTTGGCCATAAAAACTGAATATGTCCCCTGCAACCAAACGAACTGTCAGAGACACAAATCTACAATGGACATAGTGTAAAATGGTCCAATTCAAGTAAGTTATTCATTTGGCATCATTCGAAGTGATAGAAATCAAGTTTTAATAAAAATTATCATACTCGGCCAAAACATGCTTTTCAGCCCCTGAAAAGCACATTTTGGCCATAAAAACCTGAATATGTCCCCTGCAATCAAAGGAACTGTCAGAGACACAAATCTACAATGGACATAGTGTAAAATGGTCCAATTCAAGTAAGTTATTCATTTGGCATCATTCGAAGTGATAGAAATCAAGTTTTAATGAAAATTACCATACTCGGCCAAAACATGCTTTTCAGCCCCTGAAAAGCACATTTTGGCCATAAAAACTGAAAATGTCCCCTGCAACCAAACGAACTGTCGGAGACACAAATCTACAATGGACTAGTGTAAAATGGTCCAATTCGAGTAAGTTATTCATTTGGCATCATTTGAAGTGATAGAAATTAAGTTTTAATGTAAATTATCATACTCGGCCAAAACATGCTTTTCAGCCTCTGAAAAGCACATTTTGGCCATAAAAACTGAAAATGTCCCCTGCAATCAAACGAACTGTCGGAGACACAAATCTACAATGGACATAGTGTAAAATGGTCCAATTCAAGTAAGTTATTCATTTGGCATCAATCGAAGTGTTAGAATACAAGTTTTAATGAAAATTATCAAACTCGGCCAAAACATGCTTTTCAGCCCCTGAAAAGCACATTTTGGCCATAAAAACTGAATATGTCCCCTGCAACCAAACGAACTGTCAGAGACACAAATCTACAATGGACATAGTGTAAAATGGTCCAATTCAAGTAAGTTATTCATTTGGCATCATTCGAAGTGATAGACAATAAGTTTTAATGAAAATTATCATACTCGGCCAAAACATGCTTTTCAGCCTCTGAAAAGCACATTTTGGCCATAAAAACTGAATATGTCCCCTGCAACCAAACGAACTGTCAGAGACACAAATCTACAATGGACATAGTGTAAAATGGTCCAATTCAAGTAAGTTATTCATTTGGCATCATTCAAATGGATAGTAATCAAGTTTTAATGAAAATTATCATACTCGGCCAAAACATGCTTTTCAGCCCCTGAAAAGCACATTTTGGCCATACAAACTGAATATGTCCCCTGCAACCAAACAAACTGTCAGAGACACAAATCTACAATGGACATTGTGTAAAATGGTCCAATTCAAGTAAATTATTCATTTGGCATCATTCGAAGTGATAGAAATTAAGTTTTAATGAAAATTATCATACTCGGCCAAAACATGCTTTTCAGCCTCTGAAAAGCACATTTTGGCCATAAAAACTGAAAATGTCCCCTGCAACCAAACGAACTGTCAGAAACACAAATCTACAATGGACATAGTGTAAAATGGTCCAATTCAAGTAAGTTATTCATTTGGCATCATTCGAAGTGATAGAAATCAAGTTTTAATAAAAATTATCATACTCGGCCAAAACATGCTTTTCAGCCCCTGAAAAGCACATTTTGGCCATAACAACTGAATATTTCCCCTGCAACCAAACGAACTGTCAGAGACACAAATCTACAATGGACATAGTGTAAAATGGTCCAATTCAAGTAAGTTATTCATTTGGCATCATTCGAAGTGATAGAAATCAAGTTTTAATGAAAATTACCATACTCGGCCAAAACATGCTTTTCAGTCCCTGAAAAGCACATTTTGGCCATAAAAACTGAAAATGTCCCCTGCAACCAAACGAACTGTCGGAGACACAAATCTACAATGGACTAGTGTAAAATGGTCCAATTCGAGTAAGTTATTCATTTGGCATCATTTGAAGTGATAGAAATTAAGTTTTAATGTAAATTATCATACTCGGCCAAAACATGCTTTTCAGCCTCTGAAAAGCACATTTTGGCCATAAAAACTGAAAATGTCCCCTGCAACCAAACGAACTGTCGGAGACACAAATCTACAATGGACATAGTGTAAAATAGTCCAATTCAAGTAAGTTATTCATTTGGCATCATTCGAAGTGATAGAAATCAAGTTTTAATGAAAATTATCATACTCGGCCAAAACATGCTTTTCAGCCCCTGAAAAGCGCATTTTGGCCATAAAAACTGAATATGTCCCCTGCAACCAAACGAACTGTCAGAGACACAAATCTACAATGGACATAGTGTAAAATGGTCCAATTCAAGTAAGTTATTCATTTGGCATCATTCGAATGGATAGAAATCAAGTTTTAATGAAAATTATCATACTCGGCCAAAACATGCTTTTCAGCCTCTGAAAAGCACATTTTGGCCATAAAAACTGAAAATGTCCCCTGCAACCAAACGAACTGTCGGAGACACAAATCTACAATGGGCATAGTGTAAAATGGTCCAATTCAAGTAAGTTATTCATTTGGCATCATTCGAAGTGATAGAAATCAAGTTTTAATGAAAATTACCATACTCGGCCAAAACATGCTTTTCAGCCCCTGAAAAGCACATTTTGGCCTTAGAAACTGAATATGTCCCCTGCAACCAAACGAACTGTCAGAGATACAAATCTACAATGGACATAGTGTAATGGTCCAATTCAAGTAAGTTATTCATTTGGCATCATTCAAATGGATAGAAATCAAGTTTTAATGAAAATTATCATACTCTGCCAAAACGTGCTTTTCAGCCCCTGAAAAGCACATTTTGGCCATAAAAACTGAATATGTCCACTGCAACCAAACGAACTGTCAGAGACACAAATCTACAATGGACATAGTGTAAAATGGTCCAATTCAAGTAAGTTATTCATTTGGCATCATTCAAATGGATAGAAATCAAGTTTTAATGAAAATTATCATACTCGGCCAAAACATGCTTTTCAGCCCCTGAAAAGCTCATTTTGGCCATAAAAACTGAAAATGTCCCCTGCAACGAAACAAACTGTCGGAGACACAAATCTACAATGGACATAGTGTAAAATGGTCCAATTCAAGTAAGTTATTCATTTGGCATCATTCGAAGTGATAGAAATCAAGTTTTAATGAAAATTATCATATTCGGCCAAAACATGCTTTTCAGCCCCTGATAAGCACATTTTGGCCATAAAAACTGGAAATGTCCCTTGCAACCAAACAAACTGTCGGAGACACAAATCTACAATGGACATAGTGTAAAATGGTCCAATTCAAGTAAGTTATTCATTTGGCATCATTCGAAGTGATAGAAATCAAGTTTTAATGAAAATTATCATACTCGGCCAAAACATGCTTTTCAGCCCCTGAAAAGCACATTTTGGCCATAAAAACTGAATATGTCCCCTGCAACCAAACGAACTGTCAGAGACACAAATCTACAATGGACATAGTGTAAAATGGTCCAATTCAAGTAAGTTATTCATTTGGCATCATTCGAAGTGATAGAAATTAAGTTTTAATGAAAATTATCATACTCGGCCAAAACATGCTTTTCAGCCTCTGAAAAGCACATTTTGGCCATAAAAACTGAAAATGTCCCCTGCAACCAAACGAATTGTCGGAGACACCAATCTACAATGGACATAGTGTAAAATGGTCCAATTCAAGTAAGTTATTCATTTGGCATCATTCGAAGTGATAGAAATCAAGTTTTAATGAAAATTATCATACTCGGCCAAAACATGCTTTTCAGCCCCTGAAAAGCACATTTTGGCCATAAAAACTGAAAATGTCCCCTGCAACCAAACGAACTGTCGGAGACACAAATCTACAATGGACATAGTGTAAAATGGTCCAATTCAAGTAAGTTATTCATTTGGCATCATTCGAAGTGATAGAAATCAAGTTTTAATGAAAATTACCATACTCGGCCAAAACATGCTTTTCAGCCCCTGAAAAGCACATTTTGGCCTTAAAAACTGAATATGTCCCCTGCAACCAAACGAACTGTCAGAGATACAAATCTACAATGGACATAGTGTAAAATGGTCCAATTCAAGTAAATTATTCATTTGGCATCATTCGAAGTGATAGAAATCAAGTTTTAATGAAAATTATCATACTCGGCGAAAACATGCTTTTCAGCCCCTGAAAAGCACATTTTGGCCATAAAAACTGAAAATGTCCCCTGCAACCAAACGAACTGTCAGAGATACAAATCTACAATGGACATAGTGTAAAATGGTCCAATTCAAGTAAATTATTCATTTGGCATCATTCGAAGTGATAGAAATTAAGTTTTAATCAAAATTATCATACTCGGCCAAAACATGCTTTTCAGCCTCTGAAAAGCACATTTTGGCCATAAAAACTGAAAATGTCCCCTGCAACCAAACGAACTGTCGGAGACACAAATCTACAATGGACATAGTGTAAAATGGTCCAATTCAAGTAAGTTATTCATTTGGCATCATTCGAAGTGATAGAAATCAAGTTTTAATGAAAATTATCATACTCGACCAAAACATGCTTTTCAGCCTCTGAAAAGCACATTTTGGCCATAAAAACTGAAAATGTCCCCTGCAACCAAACGAACTGTCGGAGACACAAATCTACAATGGACATAGTGTAAAATGGTCCAATTCAAGTAAGTTATTCATTTGGCATCATTCGAAGTGATAGAAATCAAGTTTTAATGAAAATTATCATACTCGGCCAAAACATGCTTTTCAGCCCCTGAAAAGCACATTTTGGCCATAAAAACTGAATATGTCCCCTGCAACCAAACGAACTGTCAGAGACACAAATCTACAATGGACATAGTGTAAAATGGTCCAATTCAAGTAAGTTATTCATTTGGCATCATTCGAAGTGATAGAAATTAAGTTTTAATGAAAATTATCATACTCGGCCAAAACATGCTTTTCAGCCTCTGAAAAGCACATTTTGGCCATAAAAACTGAAAATGTCCCCTGCAACCAAACGAATTGTCGGAGACACCAATCTACAATGGACATAGTGTAAAATGGTCCAATTCAAGTAAGTTATTCATTTGGCATCATTCGAAGTGATAGAAATCAAGTTTTAATGAAAATTACCATACTCGGCCAAAACATGCTTTTCAGCCCCTGAAAAGCACATTTTGGCCTTAAAAACTGAATATGTCCCCTGCAACCAAACGAACTGTCAGAGATACAAATCTACAATGGACATAGTGTAAAATGGTCCAATTCAAGTAAATTATTCATTTGGCATCATTCGAAGTGATAGAAATCAAGTTTTAATGAAAATTATCATACTCGGCGAAAACATGCTTTTCAGCCCCTGAAAAGCACATTTTGGCCATAAAAACTGAATATGTCCCCTGCAACCAAACGAACTGTCAGAGACACAAATCTACAATGGACATAGTGTAAAATGGTCCAATTCAAGTAAGTTATTCATTTGGCATCATTCGAAGTGATAGAAATCAAGTTTTAATGAAAATTATCATACTCGGCCAAAACATGCTTTTCAGCCCCTGAAAAGCACATTTTGGCCATAAAAACTGAAAATGTCCCCTGCAACCAAACGAACTGTCGGAGACACAAATCTACAATGGACATAGTGTAAAATGGTCCAATTCAAGTAAGTTATTCATTTGGCATCATTCGAAGTGATAGAAATCAAGTTTTAATGAAAATTACCATACTCGGCCAAAACATGCTTTTAAGCCCCTGAAAAGCACATTTTGGCCATAAAAACTGAATATGTCCCCTGCAACCAAACGAACTGTCAGAGACACAAATCTACAATGGACATAGTGTAAAATGGTCCAATTCAAGTAAGTTATTCATTTGGCATCATTCAAATGGATAGTAATCAAGTTTTAATGAAAATTATCATACTCGGCCAAAACATGCTTTTCAGCCCCTGAAAAGCACATTTTGGCCATAAAAACTGAAAATGTCCCCTGCAACCAAACAAACTGTCGGAGACACAAATCTACAATGGACATAGTGTAAAATGGTCCAATTCAAGTAAGTTATTCATTTGGCATCATTCGAAGTGATAGAAATCAAGTTTTAATGAAAATTATCATATTCGGCCAAAACATGCTTTTCAGCCCCTGAAAAGCACATTTTGGCCATAAAAACTGAATATGTCCCCTGCAACCAAACGAACTGTCAGAGACACAAATCTACAATGGACATAGTGTAAAATGGTCCAATTCAAGTAAGTTATTCATTTGGCATCATTCGAAGTGATAGAAATCAAGTTTTAATGAAAATTATCATATTCGGCCAAAACATGCTTTTCAGCCCCTGAAAAGCACATTTTGGCCATAAAAACTGAAAATGTCCCCTGCAACCAAACGAACTGTCAGAGACACAAATCTACAATGGACATAGTGTAAAATGGTCCAATTCAAGTAAGTTATTCATTTGGCATCATTCGAAGTGATAGAAATTAAGTTTTAATGTAAATTATCATACTCGGCCAAAACATGCTTTTCAGCCTCTGAAAAGCACATTTTGGCCATAAAAACTGAATATGTCCCCTGCAACCAAACGAACTGTCAGAGACACAAATCTACAATGGACATAGTGTAAAATGGTCCAATTCAAGTAAGTTATTCATTTGGCATCATTCAAATGGATAGAAATCAAGTTTTAATGAAAATTATCATACTCGGCCAAAACATGCTTTTCAGCCCCTGAAAAGCACATTTTGGCCATAAAAACTTAATATGTCCCCTGCAACCAAACGAACTGTCAGAGACACAAATCTACAATGGACATAGTGTAAAATGGTCCAATTCAAGTAAGTTATTCATTTGGCATCATTCGAAGTGATAGAAATTAAGTTTTAATCAAAATTATCATACTCGGCCAAAACATGCTTTTCAGCCTCTGAAAAGCACATTTTGGCCATAAAAACTGAAAATGTCCCCTGCAACCAAACGAACTGTCGGAGACACAAATCTACAATGGACATAGTGTAAAATGGTCCAATTCAAGTAAGTTATTCATTTGGCATCATTCGAAGTGATAGAAATCAAGTTTTAATGAAAATTATCATACTCGGCCAAAACATGCTTTTCAGCCCCTGAAAAGCACATTTTGGCCATAAAAACTGAATATGTCCCCTGCAACCAAACGAACTGTCAGAGACACAAATCTACAATGGACATAGTGTAAAATGGTCCAATTCAAGTAAGTTATTCATTTGGCATCATTCGAAGTGATAGAAATCCAGTTTTAATAAAAATTATCATACTCGGCCAAAACATGCTTTTCAGCCCCTGAAAAGCACATTTTGGCCATAAAAACTGAAAATGTTCCCTGCAACCAAACGAATTGTCGAAGACACCAATCTACAATGGACATAGTGTAAAATGGTCCAATTCAAGTAAGTTATTCATTTGGCATCATTCGAAGTGATAGAAATCAAGTTTTAATGAAAATTATCATACTCGGCCAAAACATGCTTTTCAGCCCCTGAAAAGCACATTTTGGCCATAAAAACTGAAAATGTCCCCTGCAACCAAACGAACTGTCGGAGACACAAATCTACAATGGACATAGTGTAAAATGGTCCAATTCAAGTAAGTTATTCATTTGGCATCATTCGAAGTGATAGAAATCAAGTTTTAATGAAAATTATCATACTCGGCCAAAACATGCTTTTCAGCCCCTGAAAAGCACATTTTGGCCATAAAAACTGAAAATGTCCCCTGCAACCAAACGAACTGTCGGAGACACAAATCTACAATGGACATAGTGTAAAATGGTCCAATTCAAGTAAGTTATTCATTTGGCATCATTCAAATGGATAGTAATCAAGTTTTAATGAAAATTATCATACTCGGCCAAAATATGCTTTTCAGCCTCTGAAAAGCACATTTTGGCCATAAAAACTGAAAATGTCCCCTGCAACCAAACGAACTGTCGGAGACACAAATCTACAATGGACATAGTGTAAAATGGTCCAATTCAAGTAAGTTATTCATTTGGCATCATTCGAAGTGATAGAAATCAAGTTTTAATGAAAATTATCATACTCGGCCAAAACATGCTTTTCAGCCCCTGAAAAGCACATTTTGGCCATAAAAACTGAATATGTCCCCTGCAACCAAACGAACTGTCAGAGACACAAATCTACAATGGACATAGTGTAAAATGGTCCAATTCAAGTAAGTTATTCATTTGGCATCATTCGAAGTGATAGAAATCCAGTTTTAATAAAAATTATCATACTCGGCCAAAACATGCTTTTCAGCCCCTGAAAAGCACATTTTGGCCATAAAAACTGAAAATGTTCCCTGCAACCAAACGAATTGTCGAAGACACCAATCTACAATGGACATCGTGTAAAATGGTCCAATTCAAGTAAGTTATTCATTTGGCATCATTCGAAGTGATAGAAATCAAGTTTTAATGAAAATTATCATACTCGGCCAAAACATGCTTTTCAGCCCCTGAAAAGCACATTTTGGCCATAAAAACTGAAAATGTCCCCTGCAACCAAACGAACTGTCGGAGACACAAATCTACAATGGACATAGTGTAAAATGGTCCAATTCAAGTAAGTTATTCATTTGGCATCATTCGAAGTGATAGAAATCAAGTTTTAATGAAAATTATCATACTCGGCCAAAACATGCTTTTCAGCCCCTGAAAAGCACATTTTGGCCATAAAAACTGAAAATGTCCCCTGCAACCAAACGAACTGTCGGAGACACAAATCTACAATGGACATAGTGTAAAATGGTCCAATTCAAGTAAGTTATTCATTTGGCATCATTCGAAGTGATAGAAATCAAGTTTTAATGAAAATTACCATACTCGGCCAAAACATGCTTTTAAGCCCCTGAAAAGCACATTTTGGCCATAAAAACTGAATATGTCCCCTGCAACCAAACGAACTGTCAGAGACACAAATCTACAATGGACATAGTGTAAAATGGTCCAATTCAAGTAAGTTATTCATTTGGCATCATTCAAATGGATAGTAATCAAGTTTTAATGAAAATTATCATACTCGGCCAAAACATGCTTTTCAGCCCCTGAAAAGCACATTTTGGCCATAAAAACTGAAAATGTCCCCTGCAACCAAACAAACTGTCGGAGACACAAATCTACAATGGACATAGTGTAAAATGGTCCAATTCAAGTAAGTTATTCATTTGGCATCATTCGAAGTGATAGAAATCAAGTTTTAATGAAAATTATCATATTCGGCCAAAACATGCTTTTCAGCCCCTGAAAAGCACATTTTGGCCATAAAAACTGAATATGTCCCCTGCAACCAAACGAACTGTCAGAGACACAAATCTACAATGGACATAGTGTAAAATGGTCCAATTCAAGTAAGTTATTCATTTGGCATCATTCGAAGTGATAGAAATCAAGTTTTAATGAAAATTATCATATTCGGCCAAAACATGCTTTTCAGCCCCTGAAAAGCACATTTTGGCCATAAAAACTGAAAATGTCCCCTGCAACCAAACGAACTGTCAGAGACACAAATCTACAATGGACATAGTGTAAAATGGTCCAATTCAAGTAAGTTATTCATTTGGCATCATTCGAAGTGATAGAAATTAAGTTTTAATGTAAATTATCATACTCGGCCAAAACATGCTTTTCAGCCTCTGAAAAGCACATTTTGGCCATAAAAACTGAATATGTCCCCTGCAACCAAACGAACTGTCAGAGACACAAATCTACAATGGACATAGTGTAAAATGGTCCAATTCAAGTAAGTTATTCATTTGGCATCATTCAAATGGATAGAAATCAAGTTTTAATGAAAATTATCATACTCGGCCAAAACATGCTTTTCAGCCCCTGAAAAGCACATTTTGGCCATAAAAACTTAATATGTCCCCTGCAACCAAACGAACTGTCAGAGACACAAATCTACAATGGACATAGTGTAAAATGGTCCAATTCAAGTAAGTTATTCATTTGGCATCATTCGAAGTGATAGAAATTAAGTTTTAATCAAAATTATCATACTCGGCCAAAACATGCTTTTCAGCCTCTGAAAAGCACATTTTGGCCATAAAAACTGAAAATGTCCCCTGCAACCAAACGAACTGTCGGAGACACAAATCTACAATGGACATAGTGTAAAATGGTCCAATTCAAGTAAGTTATTCATTTGGCATCATTCGAAGTGATAGAAATCAAGTTTTAATGAAAATTATCATACTCGGCCAAAACATGCTTTTCAGCCCCTGAAAAGCACATTTTGGCCATAAAAACTGAATATGTCCCCTGCAACCAAACGAACTGTCAGAGACACAAATCTACAATGGACATAGTGTAAAATGGTCCAATTCAAGTAAGTTATTCATTTGGCATCATTCGAAGTGATAGAAATCCAGTTTTAATAAAAATTATCATACTCGGCCAAAACATGCTTTTCAGCCCCTGAAAAGCACATTTTGGCCATAAAAACTGAAAATGTTCCCTGCAACCAAACGAATTGTCGAAGACACCAATCTACAATGGACATAGTGTAAAATGGTCCAATTCAAGTAAGTTATTCATTTGGCATCATTCGAAGTGATAGAAATCAAGTTTTAATGAAAATTATCATACTCGGCCAAAACATGCTTTTCAGCCCCTGAAAAGCACATTTTGGCCATAAAAACTGAAAATGTCCCCTGCAACCAAACGAACTGTCGGAGACACAAATCTACAATGGACATAGTGTAAAATGGTCCAATTCAAGTAAGTTATTCATTTGGCATCATTCGAAGTGATAGAAATCAAGTTTTAATGAAAATTATCATACTCGGCCAAAACATGCTTTTCAGCCCCTGAAAAGCACATTTTGGCCATAAAAACTGAAAATGTCCCCTGCAACCAAACGAACTGTCGGAGACACAAATCTACAATGGACATAGTGTAAAATGGTCCAATTCAAGTAAGTTATTCATTTGGCATCATTCGAAGTGATAGAAATCAAGTTTTAATGAAAATTACCATACTCGGCCAAAACATGCTTTTAAGCCCCTGAAAAGCACATTTTGGCCATAAAAACTGAATATGTCCCCTGCAACCAAACGAACTGTCAGAGACACAAATCTACAATGGACATAGTGTAAAATGGTCCAATTCAAGTAAGTTATTCATTTGGCATCATTCAAATGGATAGTAATCAAGTTTTAATGAAAATTATCATACTCGGCCAAAACATGCTTTTCAGCCCCTGAAAAGCACATTTTGGCCATAAAAACTGAAAATGTCCCCTGCAACCAAACAAACTGTCGGAGACACAAATCTACAATGGACATAGTGTAAAATGGTCCAATTCAAGTAAGTTATTCATTTGGCATCATTCGAAGTGATAGAAATCAAGTTTTAATGAAAATTATCATATTCGGCCAAAACATGCTTTTCAGCCCCTGAAAAGCACATTTTGGCCATAAAAACTGAATATGTCCCCTGCAACCAAACGAACTGTCAGAGACACAAATCTACAATGGACATAGTGTAAAATGGTCCAATTCAAGTAAGTTATTCATTTGGCATCATTCGAAGTGATAGAAATCAAGTTTTAATGAAAATTATCATATTCGGCCAAAACATGCTTTTCAGCCCCTGAAAAGCACATTTTGGCCATAAAAACTGAAAATGTCCCCTGCAACCAAACGAACTGTCAGAGACACAAATCTACAATGGACATAGTGTAAAATGGTCCAATTCAAGTAAGTTATTCATTTGGCATCATTCGAAGTGATAGAAATTAAGTTTTAATGTAAATTATCATACTCGGCCAAAACATGCTTTTCAGCCTCTGAAAAGCACATTTTGGCCATAAAAACTGAATATGTCCCCTGCAACCAAACGAACTGTCAGAGACACAAATCTACAATGGACATAGTGTAAAATGGTCCAATTCAAGTAAGTTATTCATTTGGCATCATTCAAATGGATAGAAATCAAGTTTTAATGAAAATTATCATACTCGGCCAAAACATGCTTTTCAGCCCCTGAAAAGCACATTTTGGCCATAAAAACTTAATATGTCCCCTGCAACCAAACGAACTGTCAGAGACACAAATCTACAATGGACATAGTGTAAAATGGTCCAATTCAAGTAAGTTATTCATTTGGCATCATTCGAAGTGATAGAAATTAAGTTTTAATCAAAATTATCATACTCGGCCAAAACATGCTTTTCAGCCTCTGAAAAGCACATTTTGGCCATAAAAACTGAAAATGTCCCCTGCAACCAAACGAACTGTCGGAGACACAAATCTACAATGGACATAGTGTAAAATGGTCCAATTCAAGTAAGTTATTCATTTGGCATCATTCGAAGTGATAGAAATCAAGTTTTAATGAAAATTATCATACTCGGCCAAAACATGCTTTTCAGCCCCTGAAAAGCACATTTTGGCCATAAAAACTGAAAATGTCCCCTGCAACCAAACAAACTGTCGGAGACACAAATCTACAATGGACATAGTGTAAAATGGTCCAATTCAAGTAAGTTATTCATTTGGCATCATTCGAAGTGATAGAAATCAAGTTTTAATGAAAATTATCATACTCGGCCAAAACATGCTTTTCAGCCCCTGAAAAGCACATTTTGGCCATAAAAACTGAAAATGTCCCCTGCAACCAAACGAACTGTCGGAGACACAAATCTACAATGGACATAGTGTAAAATGGTCCAATTCAAGTAAGTTATTCATTTGGCATCATTCGAAGTGATAGAAATCAAGTTTTAATGAAAATTACCATACTCGGCCAAAACATGCTTTTAAGCCCCTGAAAAGCACATTTTGGCCATAAAAACTGAATATGTCCCCTGCAACCAAACGAACTGTCAGAGACACAAATCTACAATGGACATAGTGTAAAATGGTCCAATTCAAGTAAGTTATTCATTTGGCATCATTCAAATGGATAGTAATCAAGTTTTAATGAAAATTATCATACTCGGCCAAAACATGCTTTTCAGCCCCTGAAAAGCACATTTTGGCCATAAAAACTGAAAATGTCCCCTGCAACCAAACAAACTGTCGGAGACACAAATCTACAATGGACATAGTGTAAAATGGTCCAATTCAAGTAAGTTATTCATTTGGCATCATTCGAAGTGATAGAAATCAAGTTTTAATGAAAATTATCATATTCGGCCAAAACATGCTTTTCAGCCCCTGAAAAGCACATTTTGGCCATAAAAACTGAATATGTCCCCTGCAACCAAACGAACTGTCAGAGACACAAATCTACAATGGACATAGTGTAAAATGGTCCAATTCAAGTAAGTTATTCATTTGGCATCATTCGAAGTGATAGAAATCAAGTTTTAATGAAAATTATCATATTCGGCCAAAACATGCTTTTCAGCCCCTGAAAAGCACATTTTGGCCATAAAAACTGAAAATGTCCCCTGCAACCAAACGAACTGTCAGAGACACAAATCTACAATGGACATAGTGTAAAATGGTCCAATTCAAGTAAGTTATTCATTTGGCATCATTCGAAGTGATAGAAATTAAGTTTTAATGTAAATTATCATACTCGGCCAAAACATGCTTTTCAGCCTCTGAAAAGCACATTTTGGCCATAAAAACTGAATATGTCCCCTGCAACCAAACGAACTGTCAGAGACACAAATCTACAATGGACATAGTGTAAAATGGTCCAATTCAAGTAAGTTATTCATTTGGCATCATTCAAATGGATAGAAATCAAGTTTTAATGAAAATTATCATACTCGGCCAAAACATGCTTTTCAGCCCCTGAAAAGCACATTTTGGCCATAAAAACTTAATATGTCCCCTGCAACCAAACGAACTGTCAGAGACACAAATCTACAATGGACATTGTGTAAAATGGTCCAATTCAAGTAAATTATTCATTTGGCATCATTCGAAGTGATAGAAATTAAGTTTTAATGAAAATTATCATACTCGGCCAAAACATGCTTTTCAGCCTCTGAAAAGCACATTTTGGCCATAAAAACTGAAAATGTCCCCTGCAACCAAACGAACTGTCGGAGACACAAATCTACAATGGACATAGTGTAAAATGGTCCAATTCAAGTAAGTTATTCATTTGGCATCATTCGAAGTGATAGAAATCAAGTTTTAATGAAAATTATCATACTCGGCCAAAACATGCTTTTCAGCCCCTGAAAAGCACATTTTGGCCATAAAAACTGAAAATGTCCCCTGCAACCAAACAAACTGTCGGAGACACAAATCTACAATGGACATAGTGTAAAATGGTCCAATTCAAGTAAGTTATTCATTTGGCATCATTCGAAGTGATAGAAATCAAGTTTTAATGAAAATTATCATACTCGGCCAAAACATGCTTTTCAGCCCCTGAAAAGCACATTTTGGCCATAAAAACTGAAAATGTCCCCTGCAACCAAACGAACTGTCGGAGACACAAATCTACAATGGACATAGTGTAAAATGGTCCAATTCAAGTAAGTTATTCATTTGGCATCATTCGAAGTGATAGAAATCAAGTTTTAATGAAAATTACCATACTCGGCCAAAACATGCTTTTAAGCCCCTGAAAAGCACATTTTGGCCATAAAAACTGAATATGTCCCCTGCAACCAAACGAACTGTCAGAGACACAAATCTACAATGGACATAGTGTAAAATGGTCCAATTCAAGTAAGTTATTCATTTGGCATCATTCGAAGTGATAGAAATCAAGTTTTAATGAAAATTATCATACTCGGCCAAAACATGCTTTTCAGCCCCTGAAAAGCACATTTTGGCCATAAAAACTGAAAATGTCCCCTGCAACCAAACAAACTGTCGGAGACACAAATCTACAATGGACATAGTGTAAAATGGTCCAATTCAAGTAAGTTATTCATTTGGCATCATTCGAAGTGATAGAAATCAAGTTTTAATGAAAATTATCATACTCGGCCAAAACATGCTTTTCAGCCCCTGAAAAGCACATTTTGGCCATAAAAACTGAAAATGTCCCCTGCAACCAAACGAACTGTCGGAGACACAAATCTACAATGGACATAGTGTAAAATGGTCCAATTCAAGTAAGTTATTCATTTGGCATCATTCAAATGGATAGAAATCAAGTTTTAATGAAAATTATCATACTCGGCCAAAACATGCTTTTCAGCCCCTGAAAAGCACATTTTGGCCATAAAAACTTAATATGTCCCCTGCAACCAAACGAACTGTCAGAGACACAAATCTACAATGGACATTGTGTAAAATGGTCCAATTCAAGTAAATTATTCATTTGGCATCATTCGAAGTGATAGAAATTAAGTTTTAATGAAAATTATCATACTCGGCCAAAACATGCTTTTCAGCCTCTGAAAAGCACATTTTGGCCATAAAAACTGAAAATGTCCCCTGCAACCAAACGAACTGTCGGAGACACAAATCTACAATGGACATAGTGTAAAATGGTCCAATTCAAGTAAGTTATTCATTTGGCATCATTCGAAGTGATAGAAATCAAGTTTTAATGAAAATTATCATACTCGGCCAAAACATGCTTTTCAGCCCCTGAAAAGCACATTTTGGCCATAAAAACTGAAAATGTCCCCTGCAACCAAACAAACTGTCGGAGACACAAATCTACAATGGACATAGTGTAAAATGGTCCAATTCAAGTAAGTTATTCATTTGGCATCATTCGAAGTGATAGAAATCAAGTTTTAATGAAAATTATCATACTCGGCCAAAACATGCTTTTCAGCCCCTGAAAAGCACATTTTGGCCATAAAAACTGAAAATGTCCCCTGCAACCAAACGAACTGTCGGAGACACAAATCTACAATGGACATAGTGTAAAATGGTCCAATTCAAGTAAGTTATTCATTTGGCATCATTCGAAGTGATAGAAATCAAGTTTTAATGAAAATTACCATACTCGGCCAAAACATGCTTTTAAGCCCCTGAAAAGCACATTTTGGCCATAAAAACTGAATATGTCCCCTGCAACCAAACGAACTGTCAGAGACACAAATCTACAATGGACATAGTGTAAAATGGTCCAATTCAAGTAAGTTATTCATTTGGCATCATTCAAATGGATAGTAATCAAGTTTTAATGAAAATTATCATACTCGGCCAAAACATGCTTTTCAGCCCCTGAAAAGCACATTTTGGCCATAAAAACTGAAAATGTCCCCTGCAACCAAACAAACTGTCGGAGACACAAATCTACAATGGACATAGTGTAAAATGGTCCAATTCAAGTAAGTTATTCATTTGGCATCATTCGAAGTGATAGAAATCAAGTTTTAATGAAAATTATCATATTCGGCCAAAACATGCTTTTCAGCCCCTGAAAAGCTCATTTTGGCCATAAAAACTGAATATGTCCCCTGCAACCAAACGAACTGTCAGAGACACAAATCTACAATGGACATAGTGTAAAATGGTCCAATTCAAGTAAGTTATTCATTTGGCATCATTCGAAGTGATAGAAATCAAGTTTTAATGAAAATTATCATATTCGGCCAAAACATGCTTTTCAGCCCCTGAAAAGCACATTTTGGCCATAAAAACTGAAAATGTCCCCTGCAACCAAACGAACTGTCAGAGACACAAATCTACAATGGACATAGTGTAAAATGGTCCAATTCAAGTAAGTTATTCATTTGGCATCATTCGAAGTGATAGAAATTAAGTTTTAATGTAAATTATCATACTCGGCCAAAACATGCTTTTCAGCCTCTGAAAAGCACATTTTGGCCATAAAAACTGAATATGTCCCCTGCAACCAAACGAACTGTCAGAGACACAAATCTACAATGGACATAGTGTAAAATGGTCCAATTCAAGTAAGTTATTCATTTGGCATCATTCAAATGGATAGAAATCAAGTTTTAATGAAAATTATCATACTCGGCCAAAACATGCTTTTCAGCCCCTGAAAAGCACATTTTGGCCATAAAAACTTAATATGTCCCCTGCAACCAAACGAACTGTCAGAGACACAAATCTACAATGGACATTGTGTAAAATGGTCCAATTCAAGTAAATTATTCATTTGGCATCATTCGAAGTGATAGAAATTAAGTTTTAATGAAAATTATCATACTCGGCCAAAACATGCTTTTCAGCCTCTGAAAAGCACATTTTGGCCATAAAAACTGAAAATGTCCCCTGCAACCAAACGAACTGTCGGAGACACAAATCTACAATGGACATAGTGTAAAATGGTCCAATTCAAGTAAGTTATTCATTTGGCATCATTCGAAGTGATAGAAATCAAGTTTTAATGAAAATTATCATACTCGGCCAAAACATGCTTTTCAGCCCCTGAAAAGCACATTTTGGCCATAAAAACTGAAAATGTCCCCTGCAACCAAACAAACTGTCGGAGACACAAATCTACAATGGACATAGTGTAAAATGGTCCAATTCAAGTAAGTTATTCATTTGGCATCATTCGAAGTGATAGAAATCAAGTTTTAATGAAAATTATCATACTCGGCCAAAACATGCTTTTCAGCCCCTGAAAAGCACATTTTGGCCATAAAAACTGAAAATGTCCCCTGCAACCAAACGAACTGTCGGAGACACAAATCTACAATGGACATAGTGTAAAATGGTCCAATTCAAGTAAGTTATTCATTTGGCATCATTCGAAGTGATAGAAATCAAGTTTTAATGAAAATTACCATACTCGGCCAAAACATGCTTTTAAGCCCCTGAAAAGCACATTTTGGCCATAAAAACTGAATATGTCCCCTGCAACCAAACGAACTGTCAGAGACACAAATCTACAATGGACATAGTGTAAAATGGTCCAATTCAAGTAAGTTATTCATTTGGCATCATTCAAATGGATAGTAATCAAGTTTGAATGAAAATTATCATACTCGGCCAAAACATGCTTTTCAGCCCCTGAAAAGCACATTTTGGCCATAAAAACTGAAAATGTCCCCTGCAACCAAACAAACTGTCGGAGACACAAATCTACAATGGACATAGTGTAAAATGGTCCAATTCAAGTAAGTTATTCATTTGGCATCATTCGAAGTGATAGAAATCAAGTTTTAATGAAAATTATCATATTCGGCCAAAACATGCTTTTCAGCCCCTGAAAAGCACATTTTGGCCATAAAAACTGAATATGTCCCCTGCAACCAAACGAACTGTCAGAGACACAAATCTACAATGGACATAGTGTAAAATGGTCCAATTCAAGTAAGTTATTCATTTGGCATCATTCGAAGTGATAGAAATCAAGTTTTAATGAAAATTATCATATTCGGCCAAAACATGCTTTTCAGCCCCTGAAAAGCACATTTTGGCCATAAAAACTGAAAATGTCCCCTGCAACCAAACGAACTGTCAGAGACACAAATCTACAATGGACATAGTGTAAAATGGTCCAATTCAAGTAAGTTATTCATTTGGCATCATTCAAATGGATAGAAATCAAGTTTTAATGAAAATTATCATACTCGGCCAAAACATGCTTTTCAGCCCCTGAAAAGCACATTTTGGCCATAAAAACTTAATATGTCCCCTGCAACCAAACGAACTGTCAGAGACACAAATCTACAATGGACATTGTGTAAAATGGTCCAATTCAAGTAAATTATTCATTTGGCATCATTCGAAGTGATAGAAATTAAGTTTTAATGAAAATTATCATACTCGGCCAAAACATGCTTTTCAGCCTCTGAAAAGCACATTTTGGCCATAAAAACTGAAAATGTCCCCTGCAACCAAACGAACTGTCGGTGACACAAATCTACAATGGACATAGTGTAAAATGGTCCAATTCAAGTAAGTTATTCATTTGGCATCATTCGAAGTGATAGAAATCAAGTTTTAATGAAAATTATCATACTCGGACAAAACATGCTTTTCAGCCCCTGAAAAGCACATTTTGGCCATAAAAACTGAATATGTCCCCTGCAACCAAACGAACTGTCAGAAACACAAATCTACAATGGACATAGTGTAAAATGGTCCAATTCAAGTAAGTTATTCATTTGGCATCATTCGAAGTGATAGAAATCAAGTTTTAATAAAAATTATCATACTCGGCCAAAACATGCTTTTCAGCCCCTGAAAAGCACATTTTGGCCATAACAACTGAATATGTCCCCTGCAACCAAACGAACTGTCAGAGACACAAATCTACAATGGACATAGTGTAAAATGGTCCAATTCAAGTAAGTTATTCATTTGGCATCATTCGAAGTGATAGAAATCAAGTTTTAATGAAAATTACCATACTCGGCCAAAACATGCTTTTCAGCCCCTGAAAAGCACATTTTGGCCATAAAAACTGAAAATGTCCCCTGCAACCAAACGAACTGTCGGAGACACAAATCTACAATGGATTAGTGTAAAATGGTCCAATTCGAGTAAGTTATTCATTTGGCATCATTTGAAGTGATAGAAATTAAGTTTTAATGTAAATTATCATACTCGGCCAAAACATGCTTTTCAGCCTCTGAAAAGCACATTTTGGCCATAAAAACTGAAAATGTCCCCTGCAACCAAACGAACTGTCAGAGACACAAATCTACAATGGACATAGTGTAAAATGGTCCAATTCAAGTAAGTTATTCATTTGGCATCATTCAAATGGATAGTAATCAAGTTTTAATGAAAATTATCATACTCGGCCAAAACATGCTTTTCAGCCCCTGAAAAGCACATTTTGGCCATAAAAACTGAAAATGTCCCCTGCAACCAAACGAACTGTCGGAGACACAAATCTACAATGGACATAGTGTAAAATGGTCCAATTCAAGTAAGTTATTCATTTGGCATCATTCGAAGTGATAGAAATCAAGTTTTAATGAAAATTATCATACTCGGCCAAAACATGCTTTTCAGCCTCTGAAAAGCACATTTTGGCCATAAAAACTGAAAATGTCCCCTGCAACCAAACGAACTGTCGGAGACACAAATCTACAATGGACATAGTGTAAAATGGTCCAATTCAAGTAAGTTATTCATTTGGCATCATTCGAAGTGATAGAAATCAAGTTTTAATGAAAATTATCATACTCGGCCAAAACATGCTTTTCAGCCCCTGAAAATCTCATTTTGGCCATAAAAACTGAAAATGTCCCCTGCAACCAAACAAACTGTCGGAGACACAAATCTACAATGGACATAGTGTAAAATGGTCCAATTCAAGTAAGTTATTCATTTGGCATCATTCGAAGTGATAGAAATCAAGTTTTAATGAAAATTATCATATTCGGCCAAAACATGCTTTTCAGCCCCTGATAAGCACATTTTGGCCATAAAAACTGGAAATGTCCCTTGCAACCAAACAAACTGTCGGAGACACAAATCTACAATGGACATAGTGTAAAATGGTCCAATTCAAGTAAGTTATTCATTTGGCATCATTCGAAGTGATAGAAATCAAGTTTTAATGAAAATTACCATACTCGGCCAAAACATGCTTTTCAGCCCCTGAAAAGCACATTTTGGCCATAAAAACTGAATATGTCCCCTGCAACCAAACGAACTGTCAGAGACACAAATCTACAATGGACATAGTGTAAAATGGTCCAATTCAAGTAAGTTATTCATTTGGCATCATTCGAAGTGATAGAAATTAAGTTTTAATGAAAATTATCATACTCGGCCAAAACATGCTTTTCAGCCTCTGAAAAGCACATTTTGGCCATAAAAACTGAAAATGTCCCCTGCAACCAAACGAACTGTCGGAGACACAAATCTACAAGGGACATAGTGTAAAATGGTCCAATTCGAGTAAGTTATTCATTTGGCATCATTCGAAGTGATAGAAATCAAGTTTTAATGAAAATTATCATACTCGGCCAAAAACATGCTTTTCAGCCCCTGAAAAGCACATTTTGGCCATAAAAACTGAATATGTCTCCTGCAACCAAACAAACAGTCAGAGACACAAATCTACAATGGACATAGTGTAAAATGGTCCAATTCAAGTAAGTTATTCATTTGGCATCATTCGAAGTGATAGAAATTAAGTTTTAATGTAAATTATCATACTCGGCCAAAACATGCTTTTCAGCCTCTGAAAAGCACATTTTGGCCATAAAAACTGAAAATGTCCCCTGCAACCAAACGAACTGTCGGAGACACAAATCTACAATGGACATAGTGTAAAATGGTCCAATTCAAGTAAGTTATTCATTTGGCATCATTCGAAGTGATAGAAATCAAGTTTTAATGAAAATTACCATACTCGGCCAAAACATGCTTTTCAGCCCCTGAAAAGCACATTTTGGCCTTAAAAACTGAATATGTCCCCTGCAACCAAACGAACTGTCAGAGATACAAATCTACAATGGACATAGTGTAAAATGGTCCAATTCAAGTAAATTATTCATTTGGCATCATTCGAAGTGATAGAAATCAAGTTTTAATGAAAATTATCATACTCGGCGAAAACATGCTTTTCAGCCCCTGAAAAGCACATTTTGGCCATAAAAACTGAATATGTCCCCTGCAACCAAACGAACTGTCAGAGACACAAATCTACAATGGACATAGTGTAAAAAGGTCCAATTCAAGTAAGTAATTCATTTGGCATCATTCAAATGGATAGTAATCAAGTTTTAATGAAAATTATCATACTCGGCCAAAACATGCTTTTCAGCCCCTGAAAAGCACATTTTGGCCATAAAAACTGAAAATGTCCCCTGCAACCAAACGAACTGTCAGAGATACAAATCTACAATGGACATAGTGTAAAATGGTCCAATTCAAGTAAATTATTCATTTGGCATCATTCGACGTGATAGAAATTAAGTTTTAATCAAAATTATCATACTCGGCCAAAACATGCTTTTCAGCCTCTGAAAAGCACATTTTGGCCATAAAAACTGAAAATGTCCCCTGCAACCAAACGAACTGTCGGAGACACAAATCTACAATGGACATAGTGTAAAATGGTCCAATTCAAGTAAGTTATTCATTTGGCATCATTCGAAGTGATAGAAATCAAGTTTTAATGAAAATTATCATACTCGGACAAAACATGCTTTTCAGCCCCTGAAAAGCACATTTTGGCCATAAAAACTGAATATGTCCCCTGCAACCAAACGAACTGTCAGAAACACAAATCTACAATGGACATAGTGTAAAATGGTCCAATTCAAGTAAGTTATTCATTTGGCATCATTCGAAGTGATAGAAATCAAGTTTTAATAAAAATTATCATACTCGGCCAAAACATGCTTTTCAGCCCCTGAAAAGCACATTTTGGCCATAACAACTGAATATGTCCCCTGCAACCAAACGAACTGTCAGAGACACAAATCTACAATGGACATAGTGAAAAATGGTCCAATTCAAGTAAGTTATTCATTTGGCATCATTCGAAGTGATAGAAATCAAGTTTTAATGAAAATTACCATACTCGGCCAAAACATGCTTTTCAGCCCCTGAAAAGCACATTTTGGCCATAAAAACTGAAAATGTCCCCTGCAACCAAACGAACTGTCGGAGACACAAATCTACAATGGATTAGTGTAAAATGGTCCAATTCGAGTAAGTTATTCATTTGGCATCATTTGAAGTGATAGAAATTAAGTTTTAATGTAAATTATCATACTCGGCCAAAACATGCTTTTCAGCCTCTGAAAAGCACATTTTGGCCATAAAAACTGAAAATGTCCCCTGCAACCAAACGAACTGTCAGAGACACAAATCTACAATGGACATAGTGTAAAATGGTCCAATTCAAGTAAGTTATTCATTTGGCATCATTCAAATGGATAGTAATCAAGTTTTAATGAAAATTATCATATTCGGCCAAAACATGCTTTTCAGCCCCTGAAAAGCACATTTTGGCCATAAAAACTGAAAATGTCCCCTGCAACCAAACGAACTGTCAGAGACACAAATCTACAATGGACATAGTGTAAAATGGTCCAATTCAAGTAAGTTATTCATTTGGCATCATTCGAAGTGATAGAAATTAAGTTTTAATGTAAATTATCATACTCGGCCAAAACATGCTTTTCAGCCTCTGAAAAGCACATTTTGGCCATAAAAACTGAATATGTCCCCTGCAACCAAACGAACTGTCAGAGACACAAATCTACAATGGACATAGTGTAAAATGGTCCAATTCAAGTAAGTTATTCATTTGGCATCATTCAAATGGATAGAAATCAAGTTTTAATGAAAATTATCATACTCGGCCAAAACATGCTTTTCAGCCCCTGAAAAGCACATTTTGGCCATAAAAACTTAATATGTCCCCTGCAACCAAACGAACTGTCAGAGACACAAATCTACAATGGACATTGTGTAAAATGGTCCAATTCAAGTAAATTATTCATTTGGCATCATTCGAAGTGATAGAAATTAAGTTTTAATGAAAATTATCATACTCGGCCAAAACATGCTTTTCAGCCTCTGAAAAGCACATTTTGGCCATAAAAACTGAAAATGTCCCCTGCAACCAAACGAACTGTCGGAGACACAAATCTACAATGGACATAGTGTAAAATGGTCCAATTCAAGTAAGTTATTCATTTGGCATCATTCGAAGTGATAGAAATCAAGTTTTAATGAAAATTATCATACTCGGACAAAACATGCTTTTCAGCCCCTGAAAAGCACATTTTGGCCATAAAAACTGAATATGTCCCCTGCAACCAAACGAACTGTCAGAAACACAAATCTACAATGGACATAGTGTAAAATGGTCCAATTCAAGTAAGTTATTCATTTGGCATCATTCGAAGTGATAGAAATCAAGTTTTAATAAAAATTATCATACTCGGCCAAAACATGCTTTTCAGCCCCTGAAAAGCACATTTTGGCCATAACAACTGAATATGTCCCCTGCAACCAAACGAACTGTCAGAGACACAAATCTACAATGGACATAGTGTAAAATGGTCCAATTCAAGTAAGTTATTCATTTGGCATCATTCGAAGTGATAGAAATCAAGTTTTAATGAAAATTACCATACTCGGCCAAAACATGCTTTTCAGCCCCTGAAAAGCACATTTTGGCCATAAAAACTGAAAATGTCCCCTGCAACCAAACGAACTGTCGGAGACACAAATCTACAATGGATTAGTGTAAAATGGTCCAATTCGAGTAAGTTATTCATTTGGCATCATTTGAAGTGATAGAAATTAAGTTTTAATGTAAATTATCATACTCGGCCAAAACATGCTTTTCAGCCTCTGAAAAGCACATTTTGGCCATAAAAACTGAAAATGTCCCCTGCAACCAAACGAACTGTCAGAGACACAAATCTACAATGGACATAGTGTAAAATGGTCCAATTCAAGTAAGTTATTCATTTGGCATCATTCAAATGGATAGTAATCAAGTTTTAATGAAAATTATCATACTCGGCCAAAACATGCTTTTCAGCCCCTGAAAAGCACATTTTGGCCATAAAAACTGAAAATGTCCCCTGCAACCAAACGAACTGTCAGAGATACAAATCTACAATGGGCATAGTGTAAAATGGTCCAATTCAAGTAAATTATTCATTTGGCATCATTCGAAGTGATAGAAATTAAGTTTTAATCAAAATTATCATACTCGGCCAAAACATGCTTTTCAGCCTCTGAAAAGCACATTTTGGCCATAAAAACTGAAAATGTCCCCTGCAACCAAACGAACTGTCGGAGACACAAATCTACAATGGACATAGTGTAAAATGGTCCAATTCAAGTAAGTTATTCATTTGGCATCATTCGAAGTGATAGAAATCAAGTTTTAATGAAAATTATCATACTCGGCCAAAACATGCTTTTCAGCCTCTGAAAAGCACATTTTGGCCATAAAAACTGAAAATGTCCCCTGCAACCAAACGAACTGTCGGAGACACAAATCTACAATGGACATAGTGTAAAATGGTCCAATTCAAGTAAGTTATTCATTTGGCATCATTCGAAGTGATAGAAATCAAGTTTTAATGAAAATTATCATACTCGGCCAAAACATGCTTTTCAGCCCCTGAAAATCTCATTTTGGCCATAAAAACTGAAAATGTCCCCTGCAACCAAACAAACTGTCGGAGACACAAATCTACAATGGACATAGTGTAAAATGGTCCAATTCAAGTAAGTTATTCATTTGGCATCATTCGAAGTGATAGAAATCAAGTTTTAATGAAAATTATCATATTCGGCCAAAACATGCTTTTCAGCCCCTGATAAGCACATTTTGGCCATAAAAACTGGAAATGTCCCTTGCAACCAAACAAACTGTCGGAGACACAAATCTACAATGGACATAGTGTAAAATGGTCCAATTCAAGTAAGTTATTCATTTGGCATCATTCGAAGTGATAGAAATCAAGTTTTAATGAAAATTACCATACTCGGCCAAAACATGCTTTTCAGCCCCTGAAAAGCACATTTTGGCCATAAAAACTGAATATGTCCCCTGCAACCAAACGAACTGTCAGAGACACAAATCTACAATGGACATAGTGTAAAATGGTCCAATTCAAGTAAGTTATTCATTTGGCATCATTCGAAGTGATAGAAATTAAGTTTTAATGAAAATTATCATACTCGGCCAAAACATGCTTTTCAGCCTCTGAAAAGCACATTTTGGCCATAAAAACTGAAAATGTCCCCTGCAACCAAACGAACTGTCGGAGACACAAATCTACAAGGGACATAGTGTAAAATGGTCCAATTCGAGTAAGTTATTCATTTGGCATCATTCGAAGTGATAGAAATCAAGTTTTAATGAAAATTATCATACTCGGCCAAAAACATGCTTTTCAGCCCCTGAAAAGCACATTTTGGCCATAAAAACTGAATATGTCTCCTGCAACCAAACAAACAGTCAGAGACACAAATCTACAATGGACATAGTGTAAAATGGTCCAATTCAAGTAAGTTATTCATTTGGCATCATTCGAAGTGATAGAAATTAAGTTTTAATGTAAATTATCATACTCGGCCAAAACATGCTTTTCAGCCTCTGAAAAGCACATTTTGGCCATAAAAACTGAAAATGTCCCCTGCAACCAAACGAACTGTCGGAGACACAAATCTACAATGGACATAGTGTAAAATGGTCCAATTCAAGTAAGTTATTCATTTGGCATCATTCGAAGTGATAGAAATCAAGTTTTAATGAAAATTACCATACTCGGCCAAAACATGCTTTTCAGCCCCTGAAAAGCACATTTTGGCCTTAAAAACTGAATATGTCCCCTGCAACCAAACGAACTGTCAGAGATACAAATCTACAATGGACATAGTGTAAAATGGTCCAATTCAAGTAAATTATTCATTTGGCATCATTCGAAGTGATAGAAATCAAGTTTTAATGAAAATTATCATACTCGGCGAAAACATGCTTTTCAGCCCCTGAAAAGCACATTTTGGCCATAAAAACTGAATATGTCCCCTGCAACCAAACGAACTGTCAGAGACACAAATCTACAATGGACATAGTGTAAAAAGGTCCAATTCAAGTAAGTAATTCATTTGGCATCATTCAAATGGATAGTAATCAAGTTTTAATGAAAATTATCATACTCGGCCAAAACATGCTTTTCAGCCCCTGAAAAGCACATTTTGGCCATAAAAACTGAAAATGTCCCCTGCAACCAAACGAACTGTCAGAGATACAAATCTACAATGGACATAGTGTAAAATGGTCCAATTCAAGTAAATTATTCATTTGGCATCATTCGACGTGATAGAAATTAAGTTTTAATCAAAATTATCATACTCGGCCAAAACATGCTTTTCAGCCTCTGAAAAGCACATTTTGGCCATAAAAACTGAAAATGTCCCCTGCAACCAAACGAACTGTCGGAGACACAAATCTACAATGGACATAGTGTAAAATGGTCCAATTCAAGTAAGTTATTCATTTGGCATCATTCGAAGTGATAGAAATCAAGTTTTAATGAAAATTATCATACTCGGACAAAACATGCTTTTCAGCCCCTGAAAAGCACATTTTGGCCATAAAAACTGAATATGTCCCCTGCAACCAAACGAACTGTCAGAAACACAAATCTACAATGGACATAGTGTAAAATGGTCCAATTCAAGTAAGTTATTCATTTGGCATCATTCGAAGTGATAGAAATCAAGTTTTAATAAAAATTATCATACTCGGCCAAAACATGCTTTTCAGCCCCTGAAAAGCACATTTTGGCCATAACAACTGAATATGTCCCCTGCAACCAAACGAACTGTCAGAGACACAAATCTACAATGGACATAGTGAAAAATGGTCCAATTCAAGTAAGTTATTCATTTGGCATCATTCGAAGTGATAGAAATCAAGTTTTAATGAAAATTACCATACTCGGCCAAAACATGCTTTTCAGCCCCTGAAAAGCACATTTTGGCCATAAAAACTGAAAATGTCCCCTGCAACCAAACGAACTGTCGGAGACACAAATCTACAATGGATTAGTGTAAAATGGTCCAATTCGAGTAAGTTATTCATTTGGCATCATTTGAAGTGATAGAAATTAAGTTTTAATGTAAATTATCATACTCGGCCAAAACATGCTTTTCAGCCTCTGAAAAGCACATTTTGGCCATAAAAACTGAAAATGTCCCCTGCAACCAAACGAACTGTCAGAGACACAAATCTACAATGGACATAGTGTAAAATGGTCCAATTCAAGTAAGTTATTCATTTGGCATCATTCAAATGGATAGTAATCAAGTTTTAATGAAAATTATCATACTCGGCCAAAACATGCTTTTCAGCCCCTGAAAAGCACATTTTGGCCATAAAAACTGAAAATGTCCCCTGCAACCAAACGAACTGTCAGAGATACAAATCTACAATGGGCATAGTGTAAAATGGTCCAATTCAAGTAAATTATTCATTTGGCATCATTCGAAGTGATAGAAATTAAGTTTTAATCAAAATTATCATACTCGGCCAAAACATGCTTTTCAGCCTCTGAAAAGCACATTTTGGCCATAAAAACTGAAAATGTCCCCTGCAACCAAACGAACTGTCGGAGACACAAATCTACAATGGACATAGTGTAAAATGGTCCAATTCAAGTAAGTTATTCATTTGGCATCATTCGAAGTGATAGAAATCAAGTTTTAATGAAAATTATCATACTCGGCCAAAACATGCTTTTCAGCCTCTGAAAAGCACATTTTGGCCATAAAAACTGAAAATGTCCCCTGCAACCAAACGAACTGTCGGAGACACAAATCTACAATGGACATAGTGTAAAATGGTCCAATTCAAGTAAGTTATTCATTTGGCATCATTCGAAGTGATAGAAATCAAGTTTTAATGAAAATTATCATACTCGGCCAAAACATGCTTTTCAGCCTCTGAAAAGCACATTTTGGCCATAAAAACTGAAAATGTCCCCTGCAACCAAACGAACTGTCGGAGACACAAATCTACAAGGGACATAGTGTAAAATGGTCCAATTCGAGTAAGTTATTCATTTGGCATCATTCGAAGTGATAGAAATCAAGTTTTAATGAAAATTATCATACTCGGCCAAAAACATGCTTTTCAGCCCCTGAAAAGCACATTTTGGCCATAAAAACTGAATATGTCTCCTGCAACCAAACAAACAGTCAGAGACACAAATCTACAATGGACATAGTGTAAAATGGTCCAATTCAAGTAAGTTATTCATTTGGCATCATTCGAAGTGATAGAAATTAAGTTTTAATGTAAATTATCATACTCGGCCAAAACATGCTTTTCAGCCTCTGAAAAGCACATTTTGGCCATAAAAACTGAAAATGTCCCCTGCAACCAAACGAACTGTCGGAGACACAAATCTACAATGGACATAGTGTAAAATGGTCCAATTCAAGTAAGTTATTCATTTGGCATCATTCGAAGTGATAGAAATCAAGTTTTAATGAAAATTACCATACTCGGCCAAAACATGCTTTTCAGCCCCTGAAAAGCACATTTTGGCCATAAAAACTGAAAATGTCCCCTGCAACCAAACGAACTGTCAGAAACACAAATCTACAATGGACATAGTGTAAAATGGTCCAATTCAAGTAAGTTATTCATTTGGCATCATTCGAAGTGATAGAAATCAAGTTTTAATAAAAATTATCATACTCGGCCAAAACATGCTTTTCAGCCCCTGAAAAGCACATTTTGGCCATAACAACTGAATATGTCCCCTGCAACCAAACGAACTGTCAGAGACACAAATCTACAATGGACATAGTGTAAAATGGTCCAATTCAAGTAAGTTATTCATTTGGCATCATTCGAAGTGATAGAAATCAAGTTTTAATGAAAATTACCATACTCGGCCAAAACATGCTTTTCAGCCCCTGAAAAGCACATTTTGGCCATAAAAACTGAAAATGTCCCCTGCAACCAAACGAACTGTCGGAGACACAAATCTACAATGGATTAGTGTAAAATGGTCCAATTCGAGTAAGTTATTCATTTGGCATCATTTGAAGTGATAGAAATTAAGTTTTAATGTAAATTATCATACTCGGCCAAAACATGCTTTTCAGCCTCTGAAAAGCACATTTTGGCCATAAAAACTGAAAATGTCCCCTGCAACCAAACGAACTGTCAGAGACACAAATCTACAATGGACATAGTGTAAAATGGTCCAATTCAAGTAAGTTATTCATTTGGCATCATTCAAATGGATAGTAATCAAGTTTTAATGAAAATTATCATACTCGGCCAAAACATGCTTTTCAGCCCCTGAAAAGCACATTTTGGCCATAAAAACTGAAAATGTCCCCTGCAACCAAACGAACTGTCAGAGATACAAATCTACAATGGGCATAGTGTAAAATGGTCCAATTCAAGTAAATTATTCATTTGGCATCATTCGAAGTGATAGAAATTAAGTTTTAATCAAAATTATCATACTCGGCCAAAACATGCTTTTCAGCCTCTGAAAAGCACATTTTGGCCATAAAAACTGAAAATGTCCCCTGCAACCAAACGAACTGTCGGAGACACAAATCTACAATGGACATAGTGTAAAATGGTCCAATTCAAGTAAGTTATTCATTTGGCATCATTCGAAGTGATAGAAATCAAGTTTTAATGAAAATTATCATACTCGGCCAAAACATGCTTTTCAGCCTCTGAAAAGCACATTTTGGCCATAAAAACTGAAAATGTCCCCTGCAACCAAACGAACTGTCGGAGACACAAATCTACAATGGACATAGTGTAAAATGGTCCAATTCAAGTAAGTTATTCATTTGGCATCATTCGAAGTGATAGAAATCAAGTTTTAATGAAAATTATCATACTCGGCCAAAACATGCTTTTCAGCCCCTGAAAAGCTCATTTTGGCCATAAAAACTGAAAATGTCCCCTGCAACCAAACAAACTGTCGGAGACACAAATCTACAATGGACATAGTGTAAAATGGTCCAATTCAAGTAAGTTATTCATTTGGCATCATTCGAAGTGATAGAAATCAAGTTTTAATGAAAATTATCATATTCGGCCAAAACATGCTTTTCAGCCCCTGATAAGCACATTTTGGCCATAAAAACTGGAAATGTCCCTTGCAACCAAACAAACTGTCGGAGACACAAATCTACAATGGACATAGTGTAAAATGGTCCAATTCAAGTAAGTTATTCATTTGGCATCATTCGAAGTGATAGAAATCAAGTTTTAATGAAAATTACCATACTCGGCCAAAACATGCTTTTCAGCCCCTGAAAAGCACATTTTGGCCATAAAAACTGAATATGTCCCCTGCAACCAAACGAACTGTCAGAGACACAAATCTACAATGGACATAGTGTAAAATGGTCCAATTCAAGTAAGTTATTCATTTGGCATCATTCGAAGTGATAGAAATTAAGTTTTAATGAAAATTATCATACTCGGCCAAAACATGCTTTTCAGCCTCTGAAAAGCACATTTTGGCCATAAAAACTGAAAATGTCCCCTGCAACCAAACGAACTGTCGGAGACACAAATCTTCAAGGGACATAGTGTAAAATGGTCCAATTCGAGTAAGTTATTCATTTGGCATCATTCGAAGTGATAGAAATCAAGTTTTAATGAAAATTATCATACTCGGCCAAAAACATGCTTTTCAGCCCCTGAAAAGCACATTTTGGCCATAAAAACTGAATATGTCTCCTGCAACCAAACAAACAGTCAGAGACACAAATCTACAATGGACATAGTGTAAAATGGTCCAATTCAAGTAAGTTATTCATTTGGCATCATTCGAAGTGATAGAAATTAAGTTTTAATGTAAATTATCATACTCGGCCAAAACATGCTTTTCAGCCTCTGAAAAGCACATTTTGGCCATAAAAACTGAAAATGTCCCCTGCAACCAAACGAACTGTCGGAGACACAAATCTACAATGGACATAGTGTAAAATGGTCCAATTCAAGTAAGTTATTCATTTGGCATCATTCGAAGTGATAGAAATCAAGTTTTAATGAAAATTACCATACTCGGCCAAAACATGCTTTTCAGCCCCTGAAAAGCACATTTTGGCCTTAAAAACTGAATATGTCCCCTGCAACCAAACGAACTGTCAGAGATACAAATCTACAATGGACATAGTGTAAAATGGTCCAATTCAAGTAAATTATTCATTTGGCATCATTCGAAGTGATAGAGATCAAGTTTTAATGAAAATTATCATACTCGGCGAAAACATGCTTTTCAGCCCCTGAAAAGCACATTTTGGCCATAAAAACTGAATATGTCCCCTGCAACCAAACGAACTGTCAGAGACACAAATCTACAATGGACATAGTGTAAAAAGGTCCAATTCAAGTAAGTAATTCATTTGGCATCATTCAAATGGATAGTAATCAAGTTTTAATGAAAATTATCATACTCGGCCAAAACATGCTTTTCAGCCCCTGAAAAGCACATTTTGGCCATAAAAACTGAAAATGTCCCCTGCAACCAAACGAACTGTCAGAGATACAAATCTACAATGGACATAGTGTAAAATGGTCCAATTCAAGTAAATTATTCATTTGGCATCATTCGACGTGATAGAAATTAAGTTTTAATCAAAATTATCATACTCGGCCAAAACATGCTTTTCAGCCTCTGAAAAGCACATTTTGGCCATAAAAACTGAAAATGTCCCCTGCAACCAAACGAACTGTCGGAGACACAAATCTACAATGGACATAGTGTAAAATGGTCCAATTCAAGTAAGTTATTCATTTGGCATCATTCGAAGTGATAGAAATCAAGTTTTAATAAAAATTATCATACTCGGCCAAAACATGCTTTTCAGCCCCTGAAAAGCACATTTTGGCCATAACAACTGAATATGTCCCCTGCAACCAAACGAACTGTCAGAGACACAAATCTACAATGGACATAGTGTAAAATGGTCCAATTCAAGTAAGTTATTCATTTGGCATCATTCGAAGTTATAGAAATCAAGTTTTAATGAAAATTACCATACTCGGCCAAAACATGCTTTTCAGCCCCTGAAAAGCACATTTTGGCCATAAAAACTGAAAATGTCCCCTGCAACCAAACGAACTGTCGGAGACACAAATCTACAATGGATTAGTGTAAAATGGTCCAATTCGAGTAAGTTATTCATTTGGCATCATTTGAAGTGATAGAAATTAAGTTTTAATGTAAATTATCATACTCGGCCAAAACATGCTTTTCAGCCTCTGAAAAGCACATTTTGGCCATAAAAACTGAAAATGTCCCCTGCAACCAAACGAACTGTCAGAGACACAAATCTACAATGGACATAGTGTAAAATGGTCCAATTCAAGTAAGTTATTCATTTGGCATCATTCAAATGGATAGTAATCAAGTTTTAATGAAAATTATCATACTCGGCCAAAACATGCTTTTCAGCCACTGAAAAGCACATTTTGGCCATAAAAACTGAAAATGTCCCCTGCAACCAAACGAACTGTCAGAGATACAAATCTACAATGGGCATAGTGTAAAATGGTCCAATTCAAGTAAATTATTCATTTGGCATCATTCGAAGTGATAGAAATTAAGTTTTAATCAAAATTATCATACTCGGCCAAAACATGCTTTTCAGCCTCTGAAAAGCACATTTTGGCCATAAAAACTGAAAATGTCCCCTGCAACCAAACGAACTGTCGGAGACACAAATCTACAATGGACATAGTGTAAAATGGTCCAATTCAAGTAAGTTATTCATTTGGCATCATTCGAAGTGATAGAAATCAAGTTTTAATGAAAATTATCATACTCGGCCAAAACATGCTTTTCAGCCTCTGAAAAGCACATTTTGGCCATAAAAACTGAAAATGTCCCCTGCAACCAAACGAACTGTCGGAGACACAAATCTACAATGGACATAGTGTAAAATGGTCCAATTCAAGTAAGTTATTCATTTGGCATCATTCGAAGTGATAGAAATCAAGTTTTAATGAAAATTATCATACTCGGACAAAACATGCTTTTCAGCCCCTGAAAAGCACATTTTGGCCATAAAAACTGAATATGTCCCCTGCAACCAAACGAACTGTCAGAAACACAAATCTACAATGGACATAGTGTAAAATGGTCCAATTCAAGTAAGTTATTCATTTGGCATCATTCGAAGTGATAGAAATCAAGTTTTAATAAAAATTATCATACTCGGCCAAAACATGCTTTTCAGCCCCTGAAAAGCACATTTTGGCCATAACAACTGAATATGTCCCCTGCAACCAAACGAACTGTCAGAGACACAAATCTACAATGGACATAGTGTAAAATGGTCCAATTCAAGTAAGTTATTCATTTGGCATCATTCGAAGTGATAGAAATCAAGTTTTAATGAAAATTACCATACTCGGCCAAAACATGCTTTTCAGCCCCTGAAAAGCACATTTTGGCCATAAAAACTGAAAATGTCCCCTGCAACCAAACGAACTGTCGGAGACACAAATCTACAATGGATTAGTGTAAAATGGTCCAATTCGAGTAAGTTATTCATTTGGCATCATTTGAAGTGATAGAAATTAAGTTTTAATGTAAATTATCATACTCGGCCAAAACATGCTTTTCAGCCTCTGAAAAGCACATTTTGGCCATAAAAACTGAAAATGTCCCCTGCAACCAAACGAACTGTCAGAGACACAAATCTACAATGGACATAGTGTAAAATGGTCCAATTCAAGTAAGTTATTCATTTGGCATCATTCAAATGGATAGTAATCAAGTTTTAATGAAAATTATCATACTCGGCCAAAACATGCTTTTCAGCCCCTGAAAAGCACATTTTGGCCATAAAAACTGAAAATGTCCCCTGCAACCAAACGAACTGTCAGAGATACAAATCTACAATGGGCATAGTGTAAAATGGTCCAATTCAAGTAAATTATTCATTTGGCATCATTCGAAGTGATAGAAATTAAGTTTTAATCAAAATTATCATACTCGGCCAAAACATGCTTTTCAGCCTCTGAAAAGCACATTTTGGCCATAAAAACTGAAAATGTCCCCTGCAACCAAACGAACTGTCGGAGACACAAATCTACAATGGACATAGTGTAAAATGGTCCAATTCAAGTAAGTTATTCATTTGGCATCATTCGAAGTGATAGAAATCAAGTTTTAATGAAAATTATCATACTCGGCCAAAACATGCTTTTCAGCCTCTGAAAAGCACATTTTGGCCATAAAAACTGAAAATGTCCCCTGCAACCAAACGAACTGTCGGAGACACAAATCTACAATGGACATAGTGTAAAATGGTCCAATTCAAGTAAGTTATTCATTTGGCATCATTCGAAGTGATAGAAATCAAGTTTTAATGAAAATTATCATACTCGGCCAAAACATGCTTTTCAGCCCCTGAAAAGCTCATTTTGGCCATAAAAACTGAAAATGTCCCCTGCAACCAAACAAACTGTCGGAGACACAAATCTACAATGGACATAGTGTAAAATGGTCCAATTCAAGTAAGTTATTCATTTGGCATCATTCGAAGTGATAGAAATCAAGTTTTAATGAAAATTATCATATTCGGCCAAAACATGCTTTTCAGCCCCTGATAAGCACATTTTGGCCATAAAAACTGGAAATGTCCCTTGCAACCAAACAAACTGTCGGAGACACAAATCTACAATGGACATAGTGTAAAATGGTCCAATTCAAGTAAGTTATTCATTTGGCATCATTCGAAGTGATAGAAATCAAGTTTTAATGAAAATTACCATACTCGGCCAAAACATGCTTTTCAGCCCCTGAAAAGCACATTTTGGCCATAAAAACTGAATATGTCCCCTGCAACCAAACGAACTGTCAGAGACACAAATCTACAATGGACATAGTGTAAAATGGTCCAATTCAAGTAAGTTATTCATTTGGCATCATTCGAAGTGATAGAAATTAAGTTTTAATGAAAATTATCATACTCGGCCAAAACATGCTTTTCAGCCTCTGAAAAGCACATTTTGGCCATAAAAACTGAAAATGTCCCCTGCAACCAAACGAACTGTCGGAGACACAAATCTACAAGGGACATAGTGTAAAATGGTCCAATTCGAGTAAGTTATTCATTTGGCATCATTCGAAGTGATAGAAATCAAGTTTTAATGAAAATTATCATACTCGGCCAAAAACATGCTTTTCAGCCCCTGAAAAGCACATTTTGGCCATAAAAACTGAATATGTCTCCTGCAACCAAACAAACAGTCAGAGACACAAATCTACAATGGACATAGTGTAAAATGGTCCAATTCAAGTAAGTTATTCATTTGGCATCATTCGAAGTGATAGAAATTAAGTTTTAATGTAAATTATCATACTCGGCCAAAACATGCTTTTCAGCCTCTGAAAAGCACATTTTGGCCATAAAAACTGAAAATGTCCCCTGCAACCAAACGAACTGTCGGAGACACAAATCTACAATGGACATAGTGTAAAATGGTCCAATTCAAGTAAGTTATTCATTTGGCATCATTCGAAGTGATAGAAATCAAGTTTTAATGAAAATTACCATACTCGGCCAAAACATGCTTTTCAGCCCCTGAAAAGCACATTTTGGCCTTAAAAACTGAATATGTCCCCTGCAACCAAACGAACTGTCAGAGATACAAATCTACAATGGACATAGTGTAAAATGGTCCAATTCAAGTAAATTATTCATTTGGCATCATTCGAAGTGATAGAAATCAAGTTTTAATGAAAATTATCATACTCGGCGAAAACATGCTTTTCAGCCCCTGAAAAGCACATTTTGGCCATAAAAACTGAATATGTCCCCTGCAACCAAACGAACTGTCAGAGACACAAATCTACAATGGACATAGTGTAAAAAGGTCCAATTCAAGTAAGTAATTCATTTGGCATCATTCAAATGGATAGTAATCAAGTTTTAATGAAAATTATCATACTCGGCCAAAACATGCTTTTCAGCCCCTGAAAAGCACATTTTGGCCATAAAAACTGAAAATGTCCCCTGCAACCAAACGAACTGTCGGAGACACAAATCTACAATGGACATAGTGTAAAATGGTCCGATTCAAGTAAGTTATTCATTTGGCATCATTCGAAGTGATAGAAATCAAGTTTTAATGAAAATTATCATACTCGGCCAAAACATGCTTTTCAGCCTCTGAAAAGCACATTTTGGCCATAAAAACTGAAAATGTCCCCTGCAACCAAACGAACTGTCGGAGACACAAATCTACAATGGACATAGTGTAAAATGGTCCAATTCAAGTAAGTTATTCATTTGGCATCATTCGAAGTGATAGAAATCAAGTTTTAATGAAAATTATCATACTCGGCCAAAACATGCTTTTCAGCCCCTGAAAAGCTCATTTTGGCCATAAAAACTGAAAATGTCCCCTGCAACCAAACAAACTGTCGGAGACACAAATCTACAATGGACATAGTGTAAAATGGTCCAATTCAAGTAAGTTATTCATTTGGCATCATTCGAAGTGATAGAAATCAAGTTTTAATGAAAATTATCATATTCGGCCAAAACATGCTTTTCAGCCCCTGATAAGCACATTTTGGCCATAAAAACTGGAAATGTCCCTTGCAACCAAACAAACTGTCGGAGACACAAATCTACAATGGACATAGTGTAAAATGGTCCAATTCAAGTAAGTTATTCATTTGGCATCATTCGAAGTGATAGAAATCAAGTTTTAATGAAAATTACCATACTCGGCCAAAACATGCTTTTCAGCCCCTGAAAAGCACATTTTGGCCATAAAAACTGAATATGTCCCCTGCAACCAAACGAACTGTCAGAGACACAAATCTACAATGGACATAGTGTAAAATGGTCCAATTCAAGTAAGTTATTCATTTGGCATCATTCGAAGTGATAGAAATTAAGTTTTAATGAAAATTATCATACTCGGCCAAAACATGCTTTTCAGCCTCTGAAAAGCACATTTTGGCCATAAAAACTGAAAATGTCCCCTGCAACCAAACGAACTGTCGGAGACACAAATCTACAAGGGACATAGTGTAAAATGGTCCAATTCGAGTAAGTTATTCATTTGGCATCATTCGAAGTGATAGAAATCAAGTTTTAATGAAAATTATCATACTCGGCCAAAAACATGCTTTTCAGCCCCTGAAAAGCACATTTTGGCCATAAAAACTGAATATGTCTCCTGCAACCAAACAAACAGTCAGAGACACAAATCTACAATGGACATAGTGTAAAATGGTCCAATTCAAGTAAGTTATTCATTTGGCATCATTCGAAGTGATAGAAATTAAGTTTTAATGTAAATTATCATACTCGGCCAAAACATGCTTTTCAGCCTCTGAAAAGCACATTTTGGCCATAAAAACTGAAAATGTCCCCTGCAACCAAACGAACTGTCGGAGACACAAATCTACAATGGACATAGTGTAAAATGGTCCAATTCAAGTAAGTTATTCATTTGGCATCATTCGAAGTGATAGAAATCAAGTTTTAATGAAAATTACCATACTCGGCCAAAACATGCTTTTCAGCCCCTGAAAAGCACATTTTGGCCTTAAAAACTGAATATGTCCCCTGCAACCAAACGAACTGTCAGAGATACAAATCTACAATGGACATAGTGTAAAATGGTCCAATTCAAGTAAATTATTCATTTGGCATCATTCGAAGTGATAGAAATCAAGTTTTAATGAAAATTATCATACTCGGCGAAAACATGCTTTTCAGCCCCTGAAAAGCACATTTTGGCCATAAAAACTAAATATGTCCCCTGCAACCAAACGAACTGTCAGAGACACAAATCTACAATGGACATAGTGTAAAAAGGTCCAATTCAAGTAAGTAATTCATTTGGCATCATTCAAATGGATAGTAATCAAGTTTTAATGAAAATTATCATACTCGGCCAAAACATGCTTTTCAGCCCCTGAAAAGCACATTTTGGCCATAAAAACTGAAAATGTCCCCTGCAACCAAACGAACTGTCAGAGATACAAATCTACAATGGACATAGTGTAAAATGGTCCAATTCAAGTAAATTATTCATTTGGCATCATTCGACGTGATAGAAATTAAGTTTTAATCAAAATTATCATACTCGGCCAAAACATGCTTTTCAGCCTCTGAAAAGCACATTTTGGCCATAAAAACTGAAAATGTCCCCTGTAACCAAACGAACTGTCAGAGACACAAATCTACAATGGACATAGTGTAAAATGGTCCAATTCAAGTAAGTTATTCATTTGGCATCATTCGAAGTGATAGAAATCAAGTTTTAATGAAAATTATCATACTCGGCCAAAACATGCTTTTCAGCCCCTGAAAAGCACATTTTGGCCATAAAAACTGAAAATGTCCCCTGCAACCAAACTAACTGTCAGAGACACAAATCTACAATGGACATAGTGTAAAATGGTCCAATTCAAGTAAGTTATTCATTTGGCATCATTCGAAGTGATAGAAATTAAGTTTTAATGTAAATTATCATACTCGGCCAAAACATGCTTTTCAGCCTCTGAAAAGCACATTTTGGCCATAAAAACTGAATATGTCCCCTGCAACCAAACGAACTGTCAGAGACACAAATCTACAATGGACATAGTGTAAAATGGTCCAATTCAAGTAAGTTATTCATTTGGCATCATTCAAATGGATAGTAATCAAGTTTTAATGAAAATTATCATACTCGGCCAAAACATGCTTTTCAGCCCCTGAAAAGCACATTTTGGCCATAAAAACTGAATATGTCCCCTGCAACCAAACGAACTGTCAGAGACACAAATCTACAATGGACATTGTGTAAAATGGTCCAATTCAAGTAAATTATTCATTTGGCATCATTCGAAGTGATAGAAATTAAGTTTTAATGAAAATTATCATACTCGGCCAAAACATGCTTTTCAGCCTCTGAAAAGCACATTTTGGCCATAAAAACTGAAAATGTCCCCTGCAACCAAACGAACTGTCGGAGACACAAATCTACAATGGACATAGTGTAAAATGGTCCAATTCAAGTAAGTTATTCATTTGGCATCATTCGAAGTGATAGAAATCAAGTTTTAATGAAAATTATCATACTCGGACAAAACATGCTTTTCAGCCCCTGAAAAGCACATTATGGCCATAAAAACTGAATATGTCCCCTGCAACCAAACGAACTGTCAGAAACACAAATCTACAATGGACATAGTGTAAAATGGTCCAATTCAAGTAAGTTATTCATTTGGCATCATTCGAAGTGATAGAAATCAAGTTTTAATAAAAATTATCATACTCGGCCAAAACATGCTTTTCAGCCCCTGAAAAGCACATTTTGGCCATAACAACTGAATATGTCCCCTGCAACCAAACGAACTGTCAGAGACACAAATCTACAATGGACATAGTGTAAAATGGTCCAATTCAAGTAAGTTATTCATTTGGCATCATTCGAAGTGATAGAAATCAAGTTTTAATGAAAATTACCATACTCGGCCAAAACATGCTTTTCAGCCCCTGAAAAGCACATTTTGGCCATAAAAACTGAAAATGTCCCCTGCAACCAAACGAACTGTCGGAGACACAAATCTACAATGGATTAGTGTAAAATGGTCCAATTCGAGTAAGTTATTCATTTGGCATCATTTGAAGTGATAGAAATTAAGTTTTAATGTAAATTATCATACTCGGCCAAAACATGCTTTTCAGCCTCTGAAAAGCACATTTTGGCCATAAAAACTGAAAATGTCCCCTGCAACCAAACGAACTGTCAGAGACACAAATCTACAATGGACATAGTGTAAAATGGTCCAATTCAAGTAAGTTATTCATTTGGCATCATTCAAATGGATAGTAATCAAGTTTTAATGAAAATTATCATACTCGGCCAAAACATGCTTTTCAGCCCCTGAAAAGCACATTTTGGCCATAAAAACTGAAAATGTCCCCTGCAACCAAACGAACTGTCAGAGATACAAATCTACAATGGGCATAGTGTAAAATGGTCCAATTCAAGTAAATTATTCATTTGGCATCATTCGAAGTGATAGAAATTAAGTTTTAATCAAAATTATCATACTCGGCCAAAACATGCTTTTCAGCCTCTGAAAAGCACATTTTGGCCATAAAAACTGAAAATGTCCCCTGCAACCAAACGAACTGTCGGAGACACAAATCTACAATGGACATAGTGTAAAATGGTCCAATTCAAGTAAGTTATTCATTTGGCATCATTCGAAGTGATAGAAATCAAGTTTTAATGAAAATTATCATACTCGGCCAAAACATGCTTTTCAGCCTCTGAAAAGCACATTTTGGCCATAAAAACTGAAAATGTCCCCTGCAACCAAACGAACTGTCGGAGACACAAATCTACAATGGACATAGTGTAAAATGGTCCAATTCAAGTAAGTTATTCATTTGGCATCATTCGAAGTGATAGAAATCAAGTTTTAATGAAAATTATCATACTCGGCCAAAACATGCTTTTCAGCCCCTGAAAAGCTCATTTTGGCCATAAAAACTGAAAATGTCCCCTGCAACCAAACAAACTGTCGGAGACACAAATCTACAATGGACATAGTGTAAAATGGTCCAATTCAAGTAAGTTATTCATTTGGCATCATTCGAAGTGATAGAAATCAAGTTTTAATGAAAATTATCATATTCGGCCAAAACATGCTTTTCAGCCCCTGATAAGCACATTTTGGCCATAAAAACTGGAAATGTCCCTTGCAACCAAACAAACTGTCGGAGACACAAATCTACAATGGACATAGTGTAAAATGGTCCAATTCAAGTAAGTTATTCATTTGGCATCATTCGAAGTGATAGAAATCAAGTTTTAATGAAAATTACCATACTCGGCCAAAACATGCTTTTCAGCCCCTGAAAAGCACATTTTGGCCATAAAAACTGAATATGTCCCCTGCAACCAAACGAACTGTCAGAGACACAAATCTACAATGGACATAGTGTAAAATGGTCCAATTCAAGTAAGTTATTCATTTGGCATCATTCGAAGTGATAGAAATTAAGTTTTAATGAAAATTATCATACTCGGCCAAAACACGCTTTTCAGCCTCTGAAAAGCACATTTTGGCCATAAAAACTGAAAATGTCCCCTGCAACCAAACGAACTGTCGGAGACACAAATCTACAAGGGACATAGTGTAAAATGGTCCAATTCGAGTAAGTTATTCATTTGGCATCATTCGAAGTGATAGAAATCAAGTTTTAATGAAAATTATCATACTCGGCCAAAAACATGCTTTTCAGCCCCTGAAAAGCACATTTTGGCCATAAAAACTGAATATGTCTCCTGCAACCAAACAAACAGTCAGAGACACAAATCTACAATGGACATAGTGTAAAATGGTCCAATTCAAGTAAGTTATTCATTTGGCATCATTCGAAGTGATAGAAATTAAGTTTTAATGTAAATTATCATACTCGGCCAAAACATGCTTTTCAGCCTCTGAAAAGCACATTTTGGCCATAAAAACTGAAAATGTCCCCTGCAACCAAACGAACTGTCGGAGACACAAATCTACAATGGACATAGTGTAAAATGGTCCAATTCAAGTAAGTTATTCATTTGGCATCATTCGAAGTGATAGAAATCAAGTTTTAATGAAAATTACCATACTCGGCCAAAACATGCTTTTCAGCCCCTGAAAAGCACATTTTGGCCTTAAAAACTGAATATGTCCCCTGCAACCAAACGAACTGTCAGAGATACAAATCTACAATGGACATAGTGTAAAATGGTCCAATTCAAGTAAATTATTCATTTGGCATCATTCGAAGTGATAAAAATCAAGTTTTAATGAAAATTATCATACTCGGCGAAAACATGCTTTTCAGCCCCTGAAAAGCACATTTTGGCCATAAAAACTGAATATGTCCCCTGCAACCAAACGAACTGTCAGAGACACAAATCTACAATGGACATAGTGTAAAAAGGTCCAATTCAAGTAAGTAATTCATTTGGCATCATTCAAATGGATAGTAATCAAGTTTTAATGAAAATTATCATACTCGGCCAAAACATGCTTTTCAGCCCCTGAAAAGCACATTTTGGCCATAAAAACTGAAAATGTCCCCTGCAACCAAACGAACTGTCAGAGATACAAATCTACAATGGACATAGTGTAAAATGGTCCAATTCAAGTAAATTATTCATTTGGCATCATTCGACGTGATAGAAATTAAGTTTTAATCAAAATTATCATACTCGGCCAAAACATGCTTTTCAGCCTCTGAAAAGCACATTTTGGCCATAAAAACTGAAAATGTCCCCTGCAACCAAACGAACTGTCGGAGACACAAATCTACAATGGACATAGTGTAAAATGGTCCAATTCAAGTAAGTTATTCATTTGGCATCATTCGAAGTGATAGAAATCAAGTTTTAATGAAAATTATCATACTCGGACAAAACATGCTTTTCAGCCCCTGAAAAGCACATTTTGGCCATAAAAACTGAATATGTCCCCTGCAACCAAACGAACTGTCAGAAACACAAATCTACAATGGACATAGTGTAAAATGGTCCAATTCAAGTAAGTTATTCATTTGGCATCATTCGAAGTGATAGAAATCAAGTTTTAATAAAAATTATCATACTCGGCCAAAACATGCTTTTCAGCCCCTGAAAAGCACATTTTGGCCATAACAACTGAATATGTCCCCTGCAACCAAACGAACTGTCAGAGACACAAATCTACAATGGACATAGTGTAAAATGGTCCAATTCAAGTAAGTTATTCATTTGGCATCATTCGAAGTGATAGAAATCAAGTTTTAATGAAAATTACCATACTCGGCCAAAACATGCTTTTCAGCCCCTGAAAAGCACATTTTGGCCATAAAAACTGAAAATGTCCCCTGCAACCAAACGAACTGTCGGAGACACAAATCTACAATGGATTAGTGTAAAATGGTCCAATTCGAGTAAGTTATTCATTTGGCATCATTTGAAGTGATAGAAATTAAGTTTTAATGTAAATTATCATACTCGGCCAAAACATGCTTTTCAGCCTCTGAAAAGCACATTTTGGCCATAAAAACTGAAAATGTCCCCTGCAACCAAACGAACTGTCAGAGACACAAATCTACAATGGACATAGTGTAAAATGGTCCAATTCAAGTAAGTTATTCATTTGGCATCATTCAAATGGATAGTAATCAAGTTTTAATGAAAATTATCATACTCGGCCAAAACATGCTTTTCAGCCCCTGAAAAGCACATTTTGGCCATAAAAACTGAAAATGTCCCCTGCAACCAAACGAACTGTCAGAGATACAAATCTACAATGGGCATAGTGTAAAATGGTCCAATTCAAGTAAATTATTCATTTGGCATCATTCGAAGTGATAGAAATTAAGTTTTAATCAAAATTATCATACTCGGCCAAAACATGCTTTTCAGCCTCTGAAAAGCACATTTTGGCCATAAAAACTGAAAATGTCCCCTGCAACCAAACGAACTGTCGGAGACACAAATCTACAATGGACATAGTGTAAAATGGTCCAATTCAAGTAAGTTATTCATTTGGCATCATTCGAAGTGATAGAAATCAAGTTTTAATGAAAATTATCATACTCGGCCAAAACATGCTTTTCAGCCTCTGAAAAGCACATTTTGGCCATAAAAACTGAAAATGTCCCCTGCAACCAAACGAACTGTCGGAGACACAAATCTACAATGGACATAGTGTAAAATGGTCCAATTCAAGTAAGTTATTCATTTGGCATCATTCGAAGTGATAGAAATCAAGTTTTAATGAAAATTATCATACTCGGCCAAAACATGCTTTTCAGCCTCTGAAAAGCACATTTTGGCCATAAAAACTGAAAATGTCCCCTGCAACCAAACGAACTGTCGGAGACACAAATCTACAAGGGACATAGTGTAAAATGGTCCAATTCGAGTAAGTTATTCATTTGGCATCATTCGAAGTGATAGAAATCAAGTTTTAATGAAAATTATCATACTCGGCGAAAACATGCTTTTCAGCCCCTGAAAAGCACATTTTGGCCATAAAAACTGAATATGTCCCCTGCAACCAAACGAACTGTCAGAGACACAAATCTACAATGGACATAGTGTAAAAAGGTCCAATTCAAGTAAGTAATTCATTTGGCATCATTCAAATGGATAGTAATCAAGTTTTAATGAAAATTATCATACTCGGCCAAAACATGCTTTTCAGCCCCTGAAAAGCACATTTTGGCCATAAAAACTGAAAATGTCCCCTGCAACCAAACGAACTGTCAGAGATACAAATCTACAATGGATTAGTGTAAAATGGTCCAATTCGAGTAAGTTATTCATTTGGCATCATTTGAAGTGATAGAAATTAAGTTTTAATGTAAATTATCATACTCGGCCAAAACATGCTTTTCAGCCTCTGAAAAGCACATTTTGGCCATAAAAACTGAAAATGTCCCCTGCAACCAAACGAACTGTCAGAGACACAAATCTACAATGGACATAGTGTAAAATGGTCCAATTCAAGTAAGTTATTCATTTGGCATCATTCAAATGGATAGTAATCAAGTTTTAATGAAAATTATCATACTCGGCCAAAACATGCTTTTCAGCCCCTGAAAAGCACATTTTGGCCATAAAAACTGAAAATGTCCCCTGCAACCAAACGAACTGTCAGAGATACAAATCTACAATGGGCATAGTGTAAAATTGTCCAATTCAAGTAAATTATTCATTTGGCATCATTCGAAGTGATAGAAATTAAGTTTTAATCAAAATTATCATACTCGGCCAAAACATGCTTTTCAGCCTCTGAAAAGCACATTTTGGCCATAAAAACTGAAAATGTCCCCTGCAACCAAACGAACTGTCGGAGACACAAATCTACAATGGACATAGTGTAAAATGGTCCAATTCAAGTAAGTTATTCATTTGGCATCATTCGAAGTGATAGAAATCAAGTTTTAATGAAAATTATCATACTCGGCCAAAACATGCTTTTCAGCCTCTGAAAAGCACATTTTGGCCATAAAAACTGAAAATGTCCCCTGCAACCAAACGAACTGTCGGAGAAACAAATCTACAAGGGACATAGTGTAAAATGGTCCAATTCGAGTAAGTTATTCATTTGGCATCATTCGAAGTGATAGAAATCAAGTTTTAATGAAAATTATCATACTCGGCCAAAAACATGCTTTTCAGCCCCTGAAAAGCACATTTTGGCCATAAAAACTGAATATGTCTCCTGCAACCAAACAAACAGTCAGAGACACAAATCTACAATGGACATAGTGTAAAATGGTCCAATTCAAGTAAGTTATTCATTTGGCATCATTCGAAGTGATAGAAATTAAGTTTTAATGTAAATTATCATACTCGGCCAAAACATGCTTTTCAGCCTCTGAAAAGCACATTTTGGCCATAAAAACTGAAAATGTCCCCTGCAACCAAACGAACTGTCGGAGACACAAATCTACAATGGACATAGTGTAAAATGGTCCAATTCAAGTAAGTTATTCATTTGGCATCATTCGAAGTGATAGAAATCAAGTTTTAATGAAAATTATCATACTCGGCGAAAACATGCTTTTCAGCCCCTGAAAAGCACATTTTGGCCATAAAAACTGAATATGTCCCCTGCAACCAAACGAACTGTCAGAGACACAAATCTACAATGGACATAGTGTAAAAAGGTCCAATTCAAGTAAGTAATTCATTTGGCATCATTCAAATGGATAGTAATCAAGTTTTAATGAAAATTATCATACTCGGCCAAAACATGCTTTTCAGCCCCTGAAAAGCACATTTTGGCCATAAAAACTGAAAATGTCCCCTGCAACCAAACGAACTGTCAGAGATACAAATCTACAATGGACATAGTGTAAAATGGTCCAATTCAAGTAAATTATTCATTTGGCATCATTCGACGTGATAGAAATTAAGTTTTAATCAAAATTATCATACTCGGCCAAAACATGCTTTTCAGCCTCTGAAAAGCACATTTTGGCCATAAAAACTGAAAATGTCCCCTGCAACCAAACGAACTGTCGGAGACACAAATCTACAATGGACATAGTGTAAAATGGTCCAATTCAAGTAAGTTATTCATTTGGCATCATTCGAAGTGATAGAAATCAAGTTTTAATGAAAATTATCATACTCGGACAAAACATGCTTTTCAGCCCCTGAAAAGCACATTTTGGCCATAAAAACTGAATATGTCCCCTGCAACCAAACGAACTGTCAGAAACACAAATCTACAATGGACATAGTGTAAAATGGTCCAATTCAAGTAAGTTATTCATTTGGCATCATTCGAAGTGATAGAAATCAAGTTTTAATAAAAATTATCATACTCGGCCAAAACATGCTTTTCAGCCCCTGAAAAGCACATTTTGGCCATAACAACTGAATATGTCCCCTGCAACCAAACGAACTGTCAGAGACACAAATCTACAATGGACATAGTGTAAAATGGTCCAATTCAAGTAAGTTATTCATTTGGCATCATTCGAAGTGATAGAAATCAAGTTTTAATGAAAATTACCATACTCGGCCAAAACATGCTTTTCAGCCCCTGAAAAGCACATTTTGGCCATAAAAACTGAAAATGTCCCCTGCAACCAAACGAACTGTCGGAGACACAAATCTACAATGGATTAGTGTAAAATGGTCCAATTCGAGTAAGTTATTCATTTGGCATCATTTGAAGTGATAGAAATTAAGTTTTAATGTAAATTATCATACTCGGCCAAAACATGCTTTTCAGCCTCTGAAAAGCACATTTTGGCCATAAAAACTGAAAATGTCCCCTGCAACCAAACGAACTGTCAGAGACACAAATCTACAATGGACATAGTGTAAAATGGTCCAATTCAAGTAAGTTATTCATTTGGCATCATTCAAATGGATAGTAATCAAGTTTTAATGAAAATTATCATACTCGGCCAAAACATGCTTTTCAGCCCCTGAAAAGCACATTTTGGCCATAAAAACTGAAAATGTCCCCTGCAACCAAACGAACTGTCAGAGATACAAATCTACAATGGGCATAGTGTAAAATGGTCCAATTCAAGTAAATTATTCATTTGGCATCATTCGAAGTGATAGAAATTAAGTTTTAATCAAAATTATCATACTCGGCCAAAACATGCTTTTCAGCCTCTGAAAAGCACATTTTGGCCATAAAAACTGAAAATGTCCCCTGCAACCAAACGAACTGTCGGAGACACAAATCTACAATGGACATAGTGTAAAATGGTCCAATTCAAGTAAGTTATTCATTTGGCATCATTCGAAGTGATAGAAATCAAGTTTTAATGAAAATTATCATACTCGGCCAAAACATGCTTTTCAGCCTCTGAAAAGCACATTTTGGCCATAAAAACTGAAAATGTCCCCTGCAACCAAACGAACTGTCGGAGACACAAATCTACAATGGACATAGTGTAAAATGGTCCAATTCAAGTAAGTTATTCATTTGGCATCATTCGAAGTGATAGAAATCAAGTTTTAATGAAAATTATCATACTCGGCCAAAACATGCTTTTCAGCCTCTGAAAAGCACATTTTGGCCATAAAAACTGAAAATGTCCCCTGCAACCAAACGAACTGTCGGAGACACAAATCTACAAGGGACATAGTGTAAAATGGTCCAATTCGAGTAAGTTATTCATTTGGCATCATTCGAAGTGATAGAAATCAAGTTTTAATGAAAATTATCATACTCGGCGAAAACATGCTTTTCAGCCCCTGAAAAGCACATTTTGGCCATAAAAACTGAATATGTCCCCTGCAACCAAACGAACTGTCAGAGACACAAATCTACAATGGACATAGTGTAAAAAGGTCCAATTCAAGTAAGTAATTCATTTGGCATCATTCAAATGGATAGTAATCAAGTTTTAATGAAAATTATCATACTCGGCCAAAACATGCTTTTCAGCCCCTGAAAAGCACATTTTGGCCATAAAAACTGAAAATGTCCCCTGCAACCAAACGAACTGTCAGAGATACAAATCTACAATGGATTAGTGTAAAATGGTCCAATTCGAGTAAGTTATTCATTTGGCATCATTTGAAGTGATAGAAATTAAGTTTTAATGTAAATTATCATACTCGGCCAAAACATGCTTTTCAGCCTCTGAAAAGCACATTTTGGCCATAAAAACTGAAAATGTCCCCTGCAACCAAACGAACTGTCAGAGACACAAATCTACAATGGACATAGTGTAAAATGGTCCAATTCAAGTAAGTTATTCATTTGGCATCATTCAAATGGATAGTAATCAAGTTTTAATGAAAATTATCATACTCGGCCAAAACATGCTTTTCAGCCCCTGAAAAGCACATTTTGGCCATAAAAACTGAAAATGTCCCCTGCAACCAAACGAACTGTCAGAGATACAAATCTACAATGGGCATAGTGTAAAATTGTCCAATTCAAGTAAATTATTCATTTGGCATCATTCGAAGTGATAGAAATTAAGTTTTAATCAAAATTATCATACTCGGCCAAAACATGCTTTTCAGCCTCTGAAAAGCACATTTTGGCCATAAAAACTGAAAATGTCCCCTGCAACCAAACGAACTGTCGGAGACACAAATCTACAATGGACATAGTGTAAAATGGTCCAATTCAAGTAAGTTATTCATTTGGCATCATTCGAAGTGATAGAAATCAAGTTTTAATGAAAATTATCATACTCGGCCAAAACATGCTTTTCAGCCTCTGAAAAGCACATTTTGGCCATAAAAACTGAAAATGTCCCCTGCAACCAAACGAACTGTCGGAGAAACAAATCTACAAGGGACATAGTGTAAAATGGTCCAATTCGAGTAAGTTATTCATTTGGCATCATTCGAAGTGATAGAAATCAAGTTTTAATGAAAATTATCATACTCGGCCAAAAACATGCTTTTCAGCCCCTGAAAAGCACATTTTGGCCATAAAAACTGAATATGTCTCCTGCAACCAAACAAACAGTCAGAGACACAAATCTACAATGGACATAGTGTAAAATGGTCCAATTCAAGTAAGTTATTCATTTGGCATCATTCGAAGTGATAGAAATTAAGTTTTAATGTAAATTATCATACTCGGCCAAAACATGCTTTTCAGCCTCTGAAAAGCACATTTTGGCCATAAAAACTGAAAATGTCCCCTGCAACCAAACGAACTGTCGGAGACACAAATCTACAATGGACATAGTGTAAAATGGTCCAATTCAAGTAAGTTATTCATTTGGCATCATTCGAAGTGATAGAAATCAAGTTTTAATGAAAATTATCATACTCGGCGAAAACATGCTTTTCAGCCCCTGAAAAGCACATTTTGGCCATAAAAACTGAATATGTCCCCTGCAACCAAACGAACTGTCAGAGACACAAATCTACAATGGACATAGTGTAAAAAGGTCCAATTCAAGTAAGTAATTCATTTGGCATCATTCAAATGGATAGTAATCAAGTTTTAATGAAAATTATCATACTCGGCCAAAACATGCTTTTCAGCCCCTGAAAAGCACATTTTGGCCATAAAAACTGAAAATGTCCCCTGCAACCAAACGAACTGTCAGAGATACAAATCTACAATGGACATAGTGTAAAATGGTCCAATTCAAGTAAATTATTCATTTGGCATCATTCGACGTGATAGAAATTAAGTTTTAATCAAAATTATCATACTCGGCCAAAACATGCTTTTCAGCCTCTGAAAAGCACATTTTGGCCATAAAAACTGAAAATGTCCCCTGCAACCAAACGAACTGTCGGAGACACAAATCTACAATGGACATAGTGTAAAATGGTCCAATTCAAGTAAGTTATTCATTTGGCATCATTCGAAGTGATAGAAATCAAGTTTTAATGAAAATTATCATACTCGGACAAAACATGCTTTTCAGCCCCTGAAAAGCACATTTTGGCCATAAAAACTGAAAATGTCCCCTGCAACCAAACAAACTGTCGGAGACACAAATCTACAATGGACATAGTGTAAAATGGTCCAATTCAAGTAAGTTATTCATTTGGCATCATTCGAAGTGATAGAAATTAAGTTTTAATCAAAATTATCATACTCGGCCAAAACATGCTTTTCAGCCTCTGAAAAGCACATTTTGGCCATAAAAACTGAAAATGTCCCCTGCAACCAAACGAACTGTCGGAGACACAAATCTACAATGGACATAGTGTAAAATGGTCCAATTCAAGTAAGTTATTCATTTGGCATCATTCGAAGTGATAGAAATCAAGTTTTAATGAAAATTATCATACTCGGACAAAACATGCTTTTCAGCCCCTGAAAAGCACATTTTGGCCATAAAAACTGAAAATGTCCCCTGCAACCAAACGAACTGTCAGAGATACAAATCTACAATGGACATAGTGTAAAATGGTCCAATTCAAGTAAATTATTCATTTGGCATCATTCGACGTGATAGAAATTAAGTTTTAATCAAAATTATCATACTCGGCCAAAACATGCTTTTCAGCCTCTGAAAAGCACATTTTGGCCATAAAAACTGAAAATGTCCCCTGCAACCAAACGAACTGTCGGAGACACAAATCTACAATGGACATAGTGTAAAATGGTCCAATTCAAGTAAGTTATTCATTTGGCATCATTCGAAGTGATAGAAATCAAGTTTTAATTAAAATTATCATACTCGGCCAAAACATGCTTTTCAGCCCCTGAAAAGCACATTTTGGCCATAAAAACTGAAAATGTCCCCTGCAACCAAACGAACTGTCGGAGACACAAATCTACAATGGACATAGTGTAAAATGGTCCAATTCAAGTAAGTTATTCATTTGGCATCATTCGAAGTGATAGAAATCAAGTTTTAATGAAAATTATCATACTCGGACAAAACATGCTTTTCAGCCCCTGAAAAGCACATTTTGGCCATAAAAACTGAATATGTCCCCTGCAACCAAACGAACTGTCGGAGACACAAATCTACAATGGATTAGTGTAAAATGGTCCAATTCGAGTAAGTTATTCATTTGGCATCATTTGAAGTGATAGAAATTAAGTTTTAATGTAAATTATCATACTCGGCCAAAACATGCTTTTCAGCCTCTGAAAAGCACATTTTGGCCATAAAAACTGAAAATGTCCCCTGCAACCAAACGAACTGTCAGAGACACAAATCTATAATGGACATAGTGTAAAATGGTCCAATTCAAGTAAGTTATTCATTTGGCATCATTCAAATGGATAGTAATCAAGTTTTAATGAAAATTATCATACTCGGCCAAAACATGCTTTTCAGCCCCTGAAAAGCACATTTTGGCCATAAAAACTGAAAATGTCCCCTGCAACCAAACGAACTGTCAGAGATACAAATCTACAATGGGCATAGTGTAAAATGGTCCAATTCAAGTAAATTATTCATTTGGCATCATTCGAAGTGATAGAAATTAAGTTTTAATCAAAATTATCATACTCGGCCAAAACATGCTTTTCAGCCTCTGAAAAGCACATTTTGGCCATAAAAACTGAATATGTCCCCTGCAACCAAACGAACTGTCAGAGACACAAATCTACAATGGACATTGTGTAAAATGGTCCAATTCAAGTAAATTATTCATTTGGCATCATTCGAAGTGATAGAAATTAAGTTTTAATGAAAATTATCATACTCGGCCAAAACATGCTTTTCAGCCTCTGAAAAGCACATTTTGGCCATAAAAACTGAAAATGTCCCCTGCAACCAAACGAACTGTCGGAGACACAAATCTACAATGGACATAGTGTAAAATGGTCCAATTCAAGTAAGTTATTCATTTGGCATCATTCGAAGTGATAGAAATCAAGTTTTAATGAAAATTATCATACTCGGACAAAACATGCTTTTCAGCCCCTGAAAAGCACATTATGGCCATAAAAACTGAATATGTCCCCTGCAACCAAACGAACTGTCAGAAACACAAATCTACAATGGACATAGTGTAAAATGGTCCAATTCAAGTAAGTTATTCATTTGGCATCATTCGAAGTGATAGAAATCAAGTTTTAATAAAAATTATCATACTCGGCCAAAACATGCTTTTCAGCCCCTGAAAAGCACATTTTGGCCATAACAACTGAATATGTCCCCTGCAACCAAACGAACTGTCAGAGACACAAATCTACAATGGACATAGTGTAAAATGGTCCAATTCAAGTAAGTTATTCATTTGGCATCATTCGAAGTGATAGAAATCAAGTTTTAATGAAAATTACCATACTCGGCCAAAACATGCTTTTCAGCCCCTGAAAAGCACATTTTGGCCATAAAAACTGAAAATGTCCCCTGCAACCAAACGAACTGTCGGAGACACAAATCTACAATGGATTAGTGTAAAATGGTCCAATTCGAGTAAGTTATTCATTTGGCATCATTTGAAGTGATAGAAATTAAGTTTTAATGTAAATTATCATACTCGGCCAAAACATGCTTTTCAGCCTCTGAAAAGCACATTTTGGCCATAAAAACTGAAAATGTCCCCTGCAACCAAACGAACTGTCAGAGACACAAATCTACAATGGACATAGTGTAAAATGGTCCAATTCAAGTAAGTTATTCATTTGGCATCATTCAAATGGATAGTAATCAAGTTTTAATGAAAATTATCATACTCGGCCAAAACATGCTTTTCAGCCCCTGAAAAGCACATTTTGGCCATAAAAACTGAAAATGTCCCCTGCAACCAAACGAACTGTCAGAGATACAAATCTACAATGGGCATAGTGTAAAATGGTCCAATTCAAGTAAATTATTCATTTGGCATCATTCGAAGTGATAGAAATTAAGTTTTAATCAAAATTATCATACTCGGCCAAAACATGCTTTTCAGCCTCTGAAAAGCACATTTTGGCCATAAAAACTGAAAATGTCCCCTGCAACCAAACGAACTGTCGGAGACACAAATCTACAATGGACATAGTGTAAAATGGTCCAATTCAAGTAAGTTATTCATTTGGCATCATTCGAAGTGATAGAAATCAAGTTTTAATGAAAATTATCATACTCGGCCAAAACATGCTTTTCAGCCTCTGAAAAGCACATTTTGGCCATAAAAACTGAAAATGTCCCCTGCAACCAAACGAACTGTCGGAGACACAAATCTACAATGGACATAGTGTAAAATGGTCCAATTCAAGTAAGTTATTCATTTGGCATCATTCGAAGTGATAGAAATCAAGTTTTAATGAAAATTATCATACTCGGCCAAAACATGCTTTTCAGCCCCTGAAAAGCTCATTTTGGCCATAAAAACTGAAAATGTCCCCTGCAACCAAACAAACTGTCGGAGACACAAATCTACAATGGACATAGTGTAAAATGGTCCAATTCAAGTAAGTTATTCATTTGGCATCATTCGAAGTGATAGAAATCAAGTTTTAATGAAAATTATCATATTCGGCCAAAACATGCTTTTCAGCCCCTGATAAGCACATTTTGGCCATAAAAACTGGAAATGTCCCTTGCAACCAAACAAACTGTCGGAGACACAAATCTACAATGGACATAGTGTAAAATGGTCCAATTCAAGTAAGTTATTCATTTGGCATCATTCGAAGTGATAGAAATCAAGTTTTAATGAAAATTACCATACTCGGCCAAAACATGCTTTTCAGCCCCTGAAAAGCACATTTTGGCCATAAAAACTGAATATGTCCCCTGCAACCAAACGAACTGTCAGAGACACAAATCTACAATGGACATAGTGTAAAATGGTCCAATTCAAGTAAGTTATTCATTTGGCATCATTCGAAGTGATAGAAATTAAGTTTTAATGAAAATTATCATACTCGGCCAAAACACGCTTTTCAGCCTCTGAAAAGCACATTTTGGCCATAAAAACTGAAAATGTCCCCTGCAACCAAACGAACTGTCGGAGACACAAATCTACAAGGGACATAGTGTAAAATGGTCCAATTCGAGTAAGTTATTCATTTGGCATCATTCGAAGTGATAGAAATCAAGTTTTAATGAAAATTATCATACTCGGCCAAAAACATGCTTTTCAGCCCCTGAAAAGCACATTTTGGCCATAAAAACTGAATATGTCTCCTGCAACCAAACAAACAGTCAGAGACACAAATCTACAATGGACATAGTGTAAAATGGTCCAATTCAAGTAAGTTATTCATTTGGCATCATTCGAAGTGATAGAAATTAAGTTTTAATGTAAATTATCATACTCGGCCAAAACATGCTTTTCAGCCTCTGAAAAGCACATTTTGGCCATAAAAACTGAAAATGTCCCCTGCAACCAAACGAACTGTCGGAGACACAAATCTACAATGGACATAGTGTAAAATGGTCCAATTCAAGTAAGTTATTCATTTGGCATCATTCGAAGTGATAGAAATCAAGTTTTAATGAAAATTACCATACTCGGCCAAAACATGCTTTTCAGCCCCTGAAAAGCACATTTTGGCCTTAAAAACTGAATATGTCCCCTGCAACCAAACGAACTGTCAGAGATACAAATCTACAATGGACATAGTGTAAAATGGTCCAATTCAAGTAAATTATTCATTTGGCATCATTCGAAGTGATAAAAATCAAGTTTTAATGAAAATTATCATACTCGGCGAAAACATGCTTTTCAGCCCCTGAAAAGCACATTTTGGCCATAAAAACTGAAAATGTCCCCTGCAACCAAACGAACTGTCAGAGACACAAATCTACAATGGACATAGTGTAAAATGGTCCAATTCAAGTAAGTTATTCATTTGGCATCATTCGAAGTGATAGAAATCAAGTTTTAATGAAAATTACCATACTCGGCCAAAACATGCTTTTCAGCCCCTGAAAAGCACATTTTGGCCATAAAAACTGAAAATGTCCCCTGCAACCAAACGAACTGTCGGAGACACAAATCTACAATGGATTAGTGTAAAATGGTCCAATTCGAGTAAGTTATTCATTTGGCATCATTTGAAGTGATAGAAATTAAGTTTTAATGTAAATTATCATACTCGGCCAAAACATGCTTTTCAGCCTCTGAAAAGCACATTTTGGCCATAAAAACTGAAAATGTCCCCTGCAACCAAACGAACTGTCAGAGACACAAATCTACAATGGACATAGTGTAAAATGGTCCAATTCAAGTAAGTTATTCATTTGGCATCATTCAAATGGATAGTAATCAAGTTTTAATGAAAATTATCATACTCGGCCAAAACATGCTTTTCAGCCCCTGAAAAGCACATTTTGGCCATAAAAACTGAAAATGTCCCCTGCAACCAAACGAACTGTCAGAGATACAAATCTACAATGGGCATAGTGTAAAATGGTCCAATTCAAGTAAATTATTCATTTGGCATCATTCGAAGTGATAGAAATTAAGTTTTAATCAAAATTATCATACTCGGCCAAAACATGCTTTTCAGCCTCTGAAAAGCACATTTTGGCCATAAAAACTGAAAATGTCCCCTGCAACCAAACGAACTGTCGGAGACACAAATCTACAATGGACATAGTGTAAAATGGTCCAATTCAAGTAAGTTATTCATTTGGCATCATTCGAAGTGATAGAAATCAAGTTTTAATGAAAATTATCATACTCGGCCAAAACATGCTTTTCAGCCTCTGAAAAGCACATTTTGGCCATAAAAACTGAAAATGTCCCCTGCAACCAAACGAACTGTCGGAGACACAAATCTACAATGGACATAGTGTAAAATGGTCCAATTCAAGTAAGTTATTCATTTGGCATCATTCGAAGTGATAGAAATCAAGTTTTAATGAAAATTATCATACTCGGCCAAAACATGCTTTTCAGCCCCTGAAAAGCTCATTTTGGCCATAAAAACTGAAAATGTCCCCTGCAACCAAACAAACTGTCGGAGACACAAATCTACAATGGACATAGTGTAAAATGGTCCAATTCAAGTAAGTTATTCATTTGGCATCATTCGAAGTGATAGAAATCAAGTTTTAATGAAAATTATCATATTCGGCCAAAACATGCTTTTCAGCCCCTGATAAGCACATTTTGGCCATAAAAACTGGAAATGTCCCTTGCAACCAAACAAACTGTCGGAGACACAAATCTACAATGGACATAGTGTAAAATGGTCCAATTCAAGTAAGTTATTCATTTGGCATCATTCGAAGTGATAGAAATCAAGTTTTAATGAAAATTACCATACTCGGCCAAAACATGCTTTTCAGCCCCTGAAAAGCACATTTTGGCCATAAAAACTGAATATGTCCCCTGCAACCAAACGAACTGTCAGAGACACAAATCTACAATGGACATAGTGTAAAATGGTCCAATTCAAGTAAGTTATTCATTTGGCATCATTCGAAGTGATAGAAATTAAGTTTTAATGAAAATTATCATACTCGGCCAAAACACGCTTTTCAGCCTCTGAAAAGCACATTTTGGCCATAAAAACTGAAAATGTCCCCTGCAACCAAACGAACTGTCGGAGACACAAATCTACAAGGGACATAGTGTAAAATGGTCCAATTCGAGTAAGTTATTCATTTGGCATCATTCGAAGTGATAGAAATCAAGTTTTAATGAAAATTATCATACTCGGCCAAAAACATGCTTTTCAGCCCCTGAAAAGCACATTTTGGCCATAAAAACTGAATATGTCTCCTGCAACCAAACAAACAGTCAGAGACACAAATCTACAATGGACATAGTGTAAAATGGTCCAATTCAAGTAAGTTATTCATTTGGCATCATTCGAAGTGATAGAAATTAAGTTTTAATGTAAATTATCATACTCGGCCAAAACATGCTTTTCAGCCTCTGAAAAGCACATTTTGGCCATAAAAACTGAAAATGTCCCCTGCAACCAAACGAACTGTCGGAGACACAAATCTACAATGGACATAGTGTAAAATGGTCCAATTCAAGTAAGTTATTCATTTGGCATCATTCGAAGTGATAGAAATCAAGTTTTAATGAAAATTACCATACTCGGCCAAAACATGCTTTTCAGCCCCTGAAAAGCACATTTTGGCCTTAAAAACTGAATATGTCCCCTGCAACCAAACGAACTGTCAGAGATACAAATCTACAATGGACATAGTGTAAAATGGTCCAATTCAAGTAAATTATTCATTTGGCATCATTCGAAGTGATAAAAATCAAGTTTTAATGAAAATTATCATACTCGGCGAAAACATGCTTTTCAGCCCCTGAAAAGCACATTTTGGCCATAAAAACTGAATATGTCCCCTGCAACCAAACGAACTGTCAGAGACACAAATCTACAATGGACATAGTGTAAAAAGGTCCAATTCAAGTAAGTAATTCATTTGGCATCATTCAAATGGATAGTAATCAAGTTTTAATGAAAATTATCATACTCGGCCAAAACATGCTTTTCAGCCCCTGAAAAGCACATTTTGGCCATAAAAACTGAAAATGTCCCCTGCAACCAAACGAACTGTCAGAGATACAAATCTACAATGGACATAGTGTAAAATGGTCCAATTCAAGTAAATTATTCATTTGGCATCATTCGACGTGATAGAAATTAAGTTTTAATCAAAATTATCATACTCGGCCAAAACATGCTTTTCAGCCTCTGAAAAGCACATTTTGGCCATAAAAACTGAAAATGTCCCCTGCAACCAAACGAACTGTCGGAGACACAAATCTACAATGGACATAGTGTAAAATGGTCCAATTCAAGTAAGTTATTCATTTGGCATCATTCGAAGTGATAGAAATCAAGTTTTAATGAAAATTATCATACTCGGACAAAACATGCTTTTCAGCCCCTGAAAAGCACATTTTGGCCATAAAAACTGAATATGTCCCCTGCAACCAAACGAACTGTCAGAAACACAAATCTACAATGGACATAGTGTAAAATGGTCCAATTCAAGTAAGTTATTCATTTGGCATCATTCGAAGTGATAGAAATCAAGTTTTAATAAAAATTATCATACTCGGCCAAAACATGCTTTTCAGCCCCTGAAAAGCACATTTTGGCCATAACAACTGAATATGTCCCCTGCAACCAAACGAACTGTCAGAGACACAAATCTACAATGGACATAGTGTAAAATGGTCCAATTCAAGTAAGTTATTCATTTGGCATCATTCGAAGTGATAGAAATCAAGTTTTAATGAAAATTACCATACTCGGCCAAAACATGCTTTTCAGCCCCTGAAAAGCACATTTTGGCCATAAAAACTGAAAATGTCCCCTGCAACCAAACGAACTGTCGGAGACACAAATCTACAATGGATTAGTGTAAAATGGTCCAATTCGAGTAAGTTATTCATTTGGCATCATTTGAAGTGATAGAAATTAAGTTTTAATGTAAATTATCATACTCGGCCAAAACATGCTTTTCAGCCTCTGAAAAGCACATTTTGGCCATAAAAACTGAAAATGTCCCCTGCAACCAAACGAACTGTCAGAGACACAAATCTACAATGGACATAGTGTAAAATGGTCCAATTCAAGTAAGTTATTCATTTGGCATCATTCAAATGGATAGTAATCAAGTTTTAATGAAAATTATCATACTCGGCCAAAACATGCTTTTCAGCCCCTGAAAAGCACATTTTGGCCATAAAAACTGAAAATGTCCCCTGCAACCAAACGAACTGTCAGAGATACAAATCTACAATGGGCATAGTGTAAAATGGTCCAATTCAAGTAAATTATTCATTTGGCATCATTCGAAGTGATAGAAATTAAGTTTTAATCAAAATTATCATACTCGGCCAAAACATGCTTTTCAGCCTCTGAAAAGCACATTTTGGCCATAAAAACTGAAAATGTCCCCTGCAACCAAACGAACTGTCGGAGACACAAATCTACAATGGACATAGTGTAAAATGGTCCAATTCAAGTAAGTTATTCATTTGGCATCATTCGAAGTGATAGAAATCAAGTTTTAATGAAAATTATCATACTCGGCCAAAACATGCTTTTCAGCCTCTGAAAAGCACATTTTGGCCATAAAAACTGAAAATGTCCCCTGCAACCAAACGAACTGTCGGAGACACAAATCTACAATGGACATAGTGTAAAATGGTCCAATTCAAGTAAGTTATTCATTTGGCATCATTCGAAGTGATAGAAATCAAGTTTTAATGAAAATTATCATACTCGGCCAAAACATGCTTTTCAGCCTCTGAAAAGCACATTTTGGCCATAAAAACTGAAAATGTCCCCTGCAACCAAACGAACTGTCGGAGACACAAATCTACAAGGGACATAGTGTAAAATGGTCCAATTCGAGTAAGTTATTCATTTGGCATCATTCGAAGTGATAGAAATCAAGTTTTAATGAAAATTATCATACTCGGCGAAAACATGCTTTTCAGCCCCTGAAAAGCACATTTTGGCCATAAAAACTGAATATGTCCCCTGCAACCAAACGAACTGTCAGAGACACAAATCTACAATGGACATAGTGTAAAAAGGTCCAATTCAAGTAAGTAATTCATTTGGCATCATTCAAATGGATAGTAATCAAGTTTTAATGAAAATTATCATACTCGGCCAAAACATGCTTTTCAGCCCCTGAAAAGCACATTTTGGCCATAAAAACTGAAAATGTCCCCTGCAACCAAACGAACTGTCAGAGATACAAATCTACAATGGACATAGTGTAAAATGGTCCAATTCAAGTAAATTATTCATTTGGCATCATTCGACGTGATAGAAATTAAGTTTTAATCAAAATTATCATACTCGGCCAAAACATGCTTTTCAGCCTCTGAAAAGCACATTTTGGCCATAAAAACTGAAAATGTCCCCTGCAACCAAACGAACTGTCGGAGACACAAATCTACAATGGACATAGTGTAAAATGGTCCAATTCAAGTAAGTTATTCATTTGGCATCATTCGAAGTGATAGAAATCAAGTTTTAATGAAAATTATCATACTCGGACAAAACATGCTTTTCAGCCCCTGAAAAGCACATTTTGGCCATAAAAACTGAATATGTCCCCTGCAACCAAACGAACTGTCAGAAACACAAATCTACAATGGACATAGTGTAAAATGGTCCAATTCAAGTAAGTTATTCATTTGGCATCATTCGAAGTGATAGAAATCAAGTTTTAATAAAAATTATCATACTCGGCCAAAACATGCTTTTCAGCCCCTGAAAAGCACATTTTGGCCATAACAACTGAATATGTCCCCTGCAACCAAACGAACTGTCAGAGACACAAATCTACAATGGACATAGTGTAAAATGGTCCAATTCAAGTAAGTTATTCATTTGGCATCATTCGAAGTGATAGAAATCAAGTTTTAATGAAAATTACCATACTCGGCCAAAACATGCTTTTCAGCCCCTGAAAAGCACATTTTGGCCATAAAAACTGAAAATGTCCCCTGCAACCAAACGAACTGTCGGAGACACAAATCTACAATGGATTAGTGTAAAATGGTCCAATTCGAGTAAGTTATTCATTTGGCATCATTTGAAGTGATAGAAATTAAGTTTTAATGTAAATTATCATACTCGGCCAAAACATGCTTTTCAGCCTCTGAAAAGCACATTTTGGCCATAAAAACTGAAAATGTCCCCTGCAACCAAACGAACTGTCAGAGACACAAATCTACAATGGACATAGTGTAAAATGGTCCAATTCAAGTAAGTTATTCATTTGGCATCATTCAAATGGATAGTAATCAAGTTTTAATGAAAATTATCATACTCGGCCAAAACATGCTTTTCAGCCCCTGAAAAGCACATTTTGGCCATAAAAACTGAAAATGTCCCCTGCAACCAAACGAACTGTCAGAGATACAAATCTACAATGGGCATAGTGTAAAATGGTCCAATTCAAGTAAATTATTCATTTGGCATCATTCGAAGTGATAGAAATTAAGTTTTAATCAAAATTATCATACTCGGCCAAAACATGCTTTTCAGCCTCTGAAAAGCACATTTTGGCCATAAAAACTGAAAATGTCCCCTGCAACCAAACGAACTGTCGGAGACACAAATCTACAATGGACATAGTGTAAAATGGTCCAATTCAAGTAAGTTATTCATTTGGCATCATTCGAAGTGATAGAAATCAAGTTTTAATGAAAATTATCATACTCGGCCAAAACATGCTTTTCAGCCTCTGAAAAGCACATTTTGGCCATAAAAACTGAAAATGTCCCCTGCAACCAAACGAACTGTCGGAGAAACAAATCTACAAGGGACATAGTGTAAAATGGTCCAATTCGAGTAAGTTATTCATTTGGCATCATTCGAAGTGATAGAAATCAAGTTTTAATGAAAATTATCATACTCGGCCAAAAACATGCTTTTCAGCCCCTGAAAAGCACATTTTGGCCATAAAAACTGAATATGTCTCCTGCAACCAAACAAACAGTCAGAGACACAAATCTACAATGGACATAGTGTAAAATGGTCCAATTCAAGTAAGTTATTCATTTGGCATCATTCGAAGTGATAGAAATTAAGTTTTAATGTAAATTATCATACTCGGCCAAAACATGCTTTTCAGCCTCTGAAAAGCACATTTTGGCCATAAAAACTGAAAATGTCCCCTGCAACCAAACGAACTGTCGGAGACACAAATCTACAATGGACATAGTGTAAAATGGTCCAATTCAAGTAAGTTATTCATTTGGCATCATTCGAAGTGATAGAAATCAAGTTTTAATGAAAATTATCATACTCGGCGAAAACATGCTTTTCAGCCCCTGAAAAGCACATTTTGGCCATAAAAACTGAATATGTCCCCTGCAACCAAACGAACTGTCAGAGACACAAATCTACAATGGACATAGTGTAAAAAGGTCCAATTCAAGTAAGTAATTCATTTGGCATCATTCAAATGGATAGTAATCAAGTTTTAATGAAAATTATCATACTCGGCCAAAACATGCTTTTCAGCCCCTGAAAAGCACATTTTGGCCATAAAAACTGAAAATGTCCCCTGCAACCAAACGAACTGTCAGAGATACAAATCTACAATGGACATAGTGTAAAATGGTCCAATTCAAGTAAATTATTCATTTGGCATCATTCAACGTGATAGAAATTAAGTTTTAATCAAAATTATCATACTCGGCCAAAACATGCTTTTCAGCCTCTGAAAAGCACATTTTGGCCATAAAAACTGAAAATGTCCCCTGCAACCAAACGAACTGTCGGAGACACAAATCTACAATGGACATAGTGTAAAATGGTCCAATTCAAGTAAGTTATTCATTTGGCATCATTCGAAGTGATAGAAATCAAGTTTTAATGAAAATTATCATACTCGGACAAAACATGCTTTTCAGCCCCTGAAAAGCACATTTTGGCCATAAAAACTGAAAATGTCCCCTGCAACCAAACAAACTGTCGGAGACACAAATCTACAATGGACATAGTGTAAAATGGTCCAATTCAAGTAAGTTATTCATTTGGCATCATTCGAAGTGATAGAAATTAAGTTTTAATCAAAATTATCATACTCGGCCAAAACATGCTTTTCAGCCTCTGAAAAGCACATTTTGGCCATAAAAACTGAAAATGTCCCCTGCAACCAAACGAACTGTCGGAGACACAAATCTACAATGGACATAGTGTAAAATGGTCCAATTCAAGTAAGTTATTCATTTGGCATCATTCGAAGTGATAGAAATCAAGTTTTAATGAAAATTATCATACTCGGACAAAACATGCTTTTCAGCCCCTGAAAAGCACATTTTGGCCATAAAAACTGAAAATGTCCCCTGCAACCAAACGAACTGTCAGAGATACAAATCTACAATGGACATAGTGTAAAATGGTCCAATTCAAGTAAATTATTCATTTGGCATCATTCGACGTGATAGAAATTAAGTTTTAATCAAAATTATCATACTCGGCCAAAACATGCTTTTCAGCCTCTGAAAAGCACATTTTGGCCATAAAAACTGAAAATGTCCCCTGCAACCAAACGAACTGTCGGAGACACAAATCTACAATGGACATAGTGTAAAATGGTCCAATTCAAGTAAGTTATTCATTTGGCATCATTCGAAGTGATAGAAATCAAGTTTTAATGAAAATTATCATACTCGGACAAAACATGCTTTTCAGCCCCTGAAAAGCACATTTTGGCCATAAAAACTGAATATGTCCCCTGCAACCAAACGAACTGTCGGAGACACAAATCTACAATGGATTAGTGTAAAATGGTCCAATTCGAGTAAGTTATTCATTTGGCATCATTTGAAGTGATAGAAATTAAGTTTTAATGTAAATTATCATACTCGGCCAAAACATGCTTTTCAGCCTCTGAAAAGCACATTTTGGCCATAAAAACTGAAAATGTCCCCTGCAACCAAACGAACTGTCAGAGACACAAATCTATAATGGACATAGTGTAAAATGGTCCAATTCAAGTAAGTTATTCATTTGGCATCATTCAAATGGATAGTAATCAAGTTTTAATGAAAATTATCATACTCGGCCAAAACATGCTTTTCAGCCCCTGAAAAGCACATTTTGGCCATAAAAACTGAAAATGTCCCCTGCAACCAAACGAACTGTCAGAGATACAAATCTACAATGGGCATAGTGTAAAATGGTCCAATTCAAGTAAATTATTCATTTGGCATCATTCGAAGTGATAGAAATTAAGTTTTAATCAAAATTATCATACTCGGCCAAAACATGCTTTTCAGCCTCTGAAAAGCACATTTTGGCCATAAAAACTGAAAATGTCCCCTGCAACCAAACGAACTGTCGGAGACACAAATCTACAATGGACATAGTGTAAAATGGTCCAATTCAAGTAAGTTATTCATTTGGCATCATTCGAAGTGATAGAAATCAAGTTTTAATGAAAATTATCATACTCGGCCAAAACATGCTTTTCAGCCTCTGAAAAGCACATTTTGGCCATAAAAACTGAAAATGTCCCCTGCAACCAAACGAACTGTCGGAGACACAAATCTACAATGGACATAGTGTAAAATGGTCCAATTCAAGTAAGTTATTCATTTGGCATCATTCGAAGTGATAGAAATCAAGTTTTAATGAAAATTATCATACTCGGCCAAAACATGCTTTTCAGCCCCTGAAAAGCTCATTTTGGCCATAAAAACTGAAAATGTCCCCTGCAACCAAACAAACTGTCGGAGACACAAATCTACAATGGACATAGTGTAAAATGGTCCAATTCAAGTAAGTTATTCATTTGGCATCATTCGAAGTGATAGAAATCAAGTTTTAATGAAAATTATCATATTCGGCCAAAACATGCTTTTCAGCCCCTGATAAGCACATTTTGGCCATAAAAACTGGAAATGTCCCTTGCAACCAAACAAACTGTCGGAGACACAAATCTACAATGGACATAGTGTAAAATGGTCCAATTCAAGTAAGTTATTCATTTGGCATCATTCGAAGTGATAGAAATCAAGTTTTAATGAAAATTACCATACTCGGCCAAAACATGCTTTTCAGCCCCTGAAAAGCACATTTTGGCCATAAAAACTGAATATGTCCCCTGCAACCAAACGAACTGTCAGAGACACAAATCTACAATGGACATAGTGTAAAATGGTCCAATTCAAGTAAGTTATTCATTTGGCATCATTCGAAGTGATAGAAATTAAGTTTTAATGAAAATTATCATACTCGGCCAAAACATGCTTTTCAGCCTCTGAAAAGCACATTTTGGCCATAAAAACTGAAAATGTCCCCTGCAACCAAACGAACTGTCGGAGACACAAATCTACAAGGGACATAGTGTAAAATGGTCCAATTCGAGTAAGTTATTCATTTGGCATCATTCGAAGTGATAGAAATCAAGTTTTAATGAAAATTATCATACTCGGCCAAAAACATGCTTTTCAGCCCCTGAAAAGCACATTTTGGCCATAAAAACTGAATATGTCTCCTGCAACCAAACAAACAGTCAGAGACACAAATCTACAATGGACATAGTGTAAAATGGTCCAATTCAAGTAAGTTATTCATTTGGCATCATTCGAAGTGATAGAAATTAAGTTTTAATGTAAATTATCATACTCGGCCAAAACATGCTTTTCAGCCTCTGAAAAGCACATTTTGGCCATAAAAACTGAAAATGTCCCCTGCAACCAAACGAACTGTCGGAGACACAAATCTACAATGGACATAGTGTAAAATGGTCCAATTCAAGTAAGTTATTCATTTGGCATCATTCGAAGTGATAGAAATCAAGTTTTAATGAAAATTACCATACTCGGCCAAAACATGCTTTTCAGCCCCTGAAAAGCACATTTTGGCCTTAAAAACTGAATATGTCCCCTGCAACCAAACGAACTGTCAGAGATACAAATCTACAATGGACATAGTGTAAAATGGTCCAATTCAAGTAAATTATTCATTTGGCATCATTCGAAGTGATAGAGATCAAGTTTTAATGAAAATTATCATACTCGGCGAAAACATGCTTTTCAGCCCCTGAAAAGCACATTTTGGCCATAAAAACTGAATATGTCCCCTGCAACCAAACGAACTGTCAGAGACACAAATCTACAATGGACATAGTGTAAAAAGGTCCAATTCAAGTAAGTAATTCATTTGGCATCATTCAAATGGATAGTAATCAAGTTTTAATGAAAATTATCATACTCGGCCAAAACATGCTTTTCAGCCCCTGAAAAGCACATTTTGGCCATAAAAACTGAAAATTTCCCCTGCAACCAAACGAACTGTCAGAGATACAAATCTACAATGGACATAGTGTAAAATGGTCCAATTCAAGTAAATTATTCATTTGGCATCATTCGACGTGATAGAAATTAAGTTTTAATCAAAATTATCATACTCGGCCAAAACATGCTTTTCAGCCTCTGAAAAGCACATTTTGGCCATAAAAACTGAAAATGTCCCCTGCAACCAAACGAACTGTCGGAGACACAAATCTACAATGGACATAGTGTAAAATGGTCCAATTCAAGTAAGTTATTCATTTGGCATCATTCGAAGTGATAGAAATCAAGTTTTAATTAAAATTATCATACTCGGCCAAAACATGCTTTTCAGCCCCTGAAAAACACATTTTGGCCATAAAAACTGAATATGTCCCCTGCAACCAAACGAACTGTCAGAGACACAAATCTACAATGGACATAGTGTAAAATGGTCCAATTCAAGTAAGTTATTCATTTGGCATCATTCGAATGGATAGAAATCAAGTTTTAATGAAAATTATCATACTCTGTCAAAACGTGCTTTTCAGCCCCTGAAAAGCACATTTTGGCCTTAAAAACTGAATATGTCCCCTGCAACCAAACGAACTGTCAGAGACACAAATCTACAATGGACATAGTGTAAAATGGTCCAATTCAAGCAAATTATTCATTTGGCATCATTCGAAGTGATAGAAATCAAGTTTTAATGAAAATTATCATATTCGGCCAAAACATGCTTTACAGCCCCTGAAAAGCACATTTTGGCCATAAAAACTGAATATGTCCCCTGCAACCAAACGAACTGTCAGAGACACAAATCTACAATGGACATAGTGTAAAATGGTCCAATTCAAGTAAGTTATTCATTTGGCATCATTCGAAGTGATAGAAATCAAGTTTTAATGAAAATTATCATATTCGGCCAAAACATGCTTTTCATTCCCTGAAAAGCACATTTTGGCCATAAAAACTGAAAATGTCCCCTGCAACCAAACGAACTGTCGGAGACACAAATCTACAATGGACATAGTGTAAAATGGTCCAATTCAAGTAAGTTATTCATTTGGCATCATTCGAAGTGATAGAAATCAAGTTTTAATGAAAATTATCATACTCGGCCAAAACATGCTTTTCAGCCCCTGAAAAGCACATTTTGGCCATAAAAACTTAATATGTCCCCTGCAACCAAACGAACTGTCAGAGACACAAATCTACAATGGACATAGTGTAAAATGGTCCAATTCAAGTAAGTTATTCATTTGGCATCATTCGAAGTGATAGAAATTAAGTTTTAATGTAAATTATCATACTCGGCCAAAACATGCTTTTCAGCCTCTGAAAAGCACATTTTGGCCATAAAAACTGAAAATGTCCCCTGCAACCAAACGAACTGTCGGAGACACAAATCTACAATGGATATAGTGTAAAATGGTCCAATTCAAGTAAGTTATTCATTTGGCATCATTCGAAGTGATAGAAATCAAGTTTTAATGAAAATTATCATACTCGGCCAAAACATGCTTTTCAGCCCCTGAAAAGCACATTTTGGCCATAAAAACTGAATATGTCCCCTGCAACCAAACGAACTGTCAGAGACACAAATCTACAATGGACATAGTGTAAAATGGTCCAATTCAAGTAAGTTATTCATTTGGCATCATTCGAAGTGATAGAAATTAAGTTTTAATGAAAATTATCATACTCGGCCAAAACATGCTTTTCAGCCTCTGAAAAGCACATTTTGGCCATAAAAACTGAAAATGTCCGCTGCAACCAAACGAACTGTCGGAGACACAAATCTACAATGGACATAGTGTAAAATGGTCCAATTCAAGTAAGTTATTCATTTGGCATCATTCGAAGTGATAGAAATTAAGTTTTAATTAAAATTATCATACTCGGCCAAAACATGCTTTTCAGCCTCTGAAAAGCACATTTTGGCCATAAAAACTGAAAATGTCCCCTGCAACCAAACGAACTGTCGGAGACACAAATCTACAATGGACATAGTGTAAAATGGTCCAATTCAAGTAAGTTATTCATTTGGCATCATTCAAAGTGATAGAAATCAAGTTTTAATGAAAATTATCATACTCGGCCAAAACATGCTTTTCAGCCCCTGAAAAGCACATTTTGGCCATAAAAACTGAATATGTCCCCTGCAACCAAACGAACTGTCAGAGACACAAATCTACAATGGACATAGTGTAAAATGGTCCAATTCAAGTAAGTTATTCATTTGGCATCATTCGAATGGATAGAAATCAAGTTTTAATGAAAATTATCATACTCGGCCAAAACATGCTTTTCAGCCTCTGAAAAGCACATTTTGGCCATAAAAACTGAACATGTCCCCTGCAACCAAACGAACTGTCGGAGACACAAATCTACAATGGACATAGTGTAAAATGGTCCAATTCAAGTAAGTTATTCATTTGGCATCATTCGAAGTAATAGAAATCAAGTTTTAATGAAAATTACCATACTCGGCCAAAACATGCTTTTCAGCCCCTGAAAAGCACATTTTGGCCTTAGAAACTGAATATGTCCCCTGCAACCAAACGAACTGTCAGAGATACAAATCTACAATGGACATAGTGTAAAATTGTCCAATTCAAGTAAGTTATTCATTTGGCATCATTCGAAGTGATAGAAATTAAGTTTTAATGAAAATTATCATACTCGGCCAATACATGCTTTTCAGCCTCTGAAAAGCACATTTTGGCCATAAAAACTGAAAATGTCCCCTGCAACCAACGAACTGTCGGAGACACAAATCTACAATGGACATAGTGTAAAATGGTCCAATTCAAGTAAGTTATTCATTTGGCATCATTCGAAGTGATAGAAATCAAGTTTTAATGAAAATTATCATACTCGGCCAAAACATGCTTTTCAGCCCCTGAAAAGCACATTTTGGCCATAAAAACTGAATATGTTCCCTGCAACCAAACGAACTGTCAGAGACACAAATCTACAATGGACATAGTGTAAAATGGTCCAATTCAAGTAAGTTATTCATTTGGCATCATTCGAATGGATAGAAATCAAGTTTTAATGAAAATTATCATACTCTGCCAAAACGTGCTTTTCAGCCCCTGAAAAGCACATTTTGGCCATAAAAACTGAATATGTCCCCTGCAACCAAACGAACTGTCAGAGACACAAATCTACAATGGACATAGTGTAAAATGGTCCAATTCAAGTAAGTTATTCATTTGGCATCATTCAAATGGATAGAAATCAAGTTTTAATGAAAATTATCATACTCAGCAAAAACATGCTTTTCAGCCCCTGAAAAGCTCATTTTGGCCATAAAAACTGAAAATGTCCCCTGCAACCAAACAAACTGTCGGAGACACAAATCTACAATGGACATAGTGTAAAATGGTCCAATTCAAGTAAGTTATTCATTTGGCATCATTCGAAGTGAGAGAAATCAAGTTTTAATGAAAATTACCATACTCGGCCAAAACATGCTTTTCAGCCCCTGAAAAGCACATTTTGGCCATAAAAACTGAATATGTCCCCTGCAACCAAACGAACTGTCAGAGACGCAAATCTACAATGGACATAGTGTAAAATGGTCCAATTCAAGTAAGTTATTCATTTGGCATCATTCGAAGTGATAGAAATTAAGTTTTAATCAAAATTATCATACTCGGCCAAAACATGCTTTTCAGCCTCTGAAAAGCACATTTTGGCCATAAAAACTGAAAATGTCCCCTGCAACCAAACGAACTGTCGGAGACACAAATCTACAAGGGACATAGTGTAAAATGGTCCAATTCGAGTAAGTTATTCATTTGGCATCATTTGAAGTGATAGAAATCAAGTTTTAATGAAAATTATCATACTCGGCCAAAACATGCTTTTCAGCCCCTGAAAAGCACATTTTGGCCATAAAAACTGAATATGTCTCCTGCAACCAAACAAACAATCAGAGACACAAATCTACAATGGACATAGTGTAAAATGGTCCAATTCAAGTAAGTTATTCATTTGGCATCATTCGAAGTGATAGAAATTAAGTTTTAATGTAAATTATCATACTCGGCCAAAACATGCTTTTCAGCCTCTGAAAAGCACATTTTGGCCATAAAAACTGAAAATGTCCCCTGCAACCAAACGAATTGTCGGAGACACCAATCTACAATGGACATAGTGTAAAATGGTCCAATTCAAGTAAGTTATTCATTTGGCATCATTCGAAGTGATAGAAATCAAGTTTTAATGAAAATTACCATACTCGGCCAAAACATGCTTTTCAGCCCCTGAAAAGCACATTTTGGCCTTAAAAACTGAATATGTCCCCTGCAACCAAACGAACTGTCAGAGATACAAATCTACAATGGACATAGTGTAAAATGGTCCAAATCAAGTAAATTATTCATTTGGCATCATTCGAAGTGATAGAAATCAAGTTTTAATGAAAATTATCATACTCGGCGAAAACATGCTTTTCAGCCCCTGAAAAGCACATTTTGGCCATAAAAACTGAATATGTCCCCTGCAACCAAACGAACTGTCAGAGACACAAATCTACAATGGACATAGTGTAAAATGGTCCAATTCAAGTAAGTTATTCATTTGGCTTCATTCAAATGGATAGTAATCAAGTTTTAATGAAAATTATCATACTCGGCCAAAACATGCTTTTCAGCCCCTGAAAAGCACATTTTGGCCATAAAAACTGAAAATGTCCCCTGCAACCAAACGAACTGTCAGAGATACAAATCTACAATGGACATAGTGTAAAATGGTCCAATTCAAGTAAATTATTCATTTGGCATCATTCGAAGTGATAGAAATTAAGTTTTAATCAAAATTATCATACTCGGCCAAAACATGCTTTTCAGCCTCTGAAAAGCACATTTTGGCCATAAAAACTGAAAATGTCCCCTGCAACCAAACGAACTGTCGGAGACACAAATCTACAATGGACATAGTGTAAAATGGTCCAATTCAAGTAAGTTATTCATTTGGCATCATTCGAAGTGATAGAAATCAAGTTTTAATGAAAATTATCATACTCGGCCAAAACATGCTTTTCAGCCTCTGAAAAGCACATTTTGGCCATAAAAACTGAAAATGTCCCCTGCAACCAAACGAACTGTCGGAGACACAAATCTACAAGGGACATAGTGTAAAATGGTCCAATTCGAGTAAGTTATTCATTTGGCATCATTTGAAGTGATAGAAATCAAGTTTTAATGAAAATTATCATACTCGGCCAAAACATGCTTTTCAGCCCCTGAAAAGCACATTTTGGCCATAAAAACTGAATATGTCTCCTGCAACCAAACAAACAATCAGAGACACAAATCTACAATGGACATAGTGTAAAATGGTCCAATTCAAGTAAGTTATTCATTTGGCATCATTCGAAGTGATAGAAATTAAGTTTTAATGTAAATTATCATACTCGGCCAAAACATGCTTTTCAGCCTCTGAAAAGCACATTTTGGCCCTAAAAACTGAAAATGTCCCCTGCAACCAAACGAATTGTCGGAGACACCAATCTACAATGGACATAGTGTAAAATGGTCCAATTCAAGTAAGTTATTCATTTGGCATCATTCGAAGTGATAGAAATCAAGTTTTAATGAAAATTACCATACTCGGCCAAAACATGCTTTTCAGCCCCTGAAAAGCACATTTTGGCCTTAAAAACTGAATATGTCCCCTGCAACCAAACGAACTGTCAGAGATACAAATCTACAATGGACATAGTGTAAAATGGTCCAAATCAAGTAAATTATTCATTTGGCATCATTCGAAGTGATAGAAATCAAGTTTTAATGAAAATTATCATACTCGGCGAAAACATGCTTTTCAGCCCCTGAAAAGCACATTTTGGCCATAAAAACTGAATATGTCCCCTGCAACCAAACGAACTGTCAGAGACACAAATCTACAATGGACATAGTGTAAAATGGTCCAATTCAAGTAAGTTATTCATTTGGCATCATTCAAATGGATAGTAATCAAGTTTTAATGAAAATTATCATACTCGGCCAAAACATGCTTTTCAGCCCCTGAAAAGCACATTTTGGCCATAAAAACTGAAAATGTCCCCTGCAACCAAACGAACTGTCAGAGATACAAATCTACAATGGACATAGTGTAAAATGGTCCAATTCAAGTAAATTATTCATTTGGCATCATTCGAAGTGATAGAAATTAAGTTTTAATCAAAATTATCATACTCGGCCAAAACATGCTTTTCAGCCTCTGAAAAGCACATTTTGGCCATAAAAACTGAATATGTCCCCTGCAACCAAACGAACTGTCAGAGACACAAATCTACAATGGACATAGTGTAAAATGGTCCAATTCAAGTAAGTTATTCATTTGGCATCATTCGAAGTGATAGAAATCAAGTTTTAATGAAAATTATCATACTCGGCCAAAACATGCTTTTCAGCCTCTGAAAAGCACATTTTGGCCATAAAAACTGAAAATGTCCCCTGCAACCAAACGAACTGTCGGAGACACAAATCTACAATGGACATAGTGTAAAATGGTCCAATTCAAGTAAGTTATTCATTTGGCATCATTCGAAGTGATAGAAATCAAGTTTTAATGAAAATTATCATACTCGGCCAAAACATGCTTTTCAGCCCCTGAAAAGCACATTTTGGCCATAAAAACTGAATATGTCCCCTGCAACCAAACGAACTGTCAGAGACACAAATCTACAATGGACATAGTGTAAAATGGTCCAATTCAAGTAAGTTATTCATTTGGCATCATTCGAAGTGATAGAAATTAAGTTTTAATCAAAATTATCATACTCGGCCAAAACATGCTTTTCAGCCTCTGAAAAGCACATTTTGGCCATAAAAACTGAATATGTCCCCTGCAACCAAACGAACTGTCAGAGACACAAATCTACAATGGACATAGTGTAAAATGGTCCAATTCAAGTAAGTTATTCATTTGGCATCATTCGAAGTGATAGAAATCAAGTTTTAATGAAAATTATCATACTCGGCCAAAACATGCTTTTCAGCCTCTGAAAAGCACATTTTGGCCATAAAAACTGAAAATGTCCCCTGCAACCAAACGAACTGTCGGAGACACAAATCTACAATGGACATAGTGTAAAATGGTCCAATTCAAGTAAGTTATTCATTTGGCATCATTCGAAGTGATAGAAATTAAGTTTTAATGAAAATTATCATACTCGGCCAAAACATGCTTTTCAGCCTCTGAAAAGCACATTTTGGCCATAAAAACTGAAAATGTCCCCTGCAACCAAACGAATTGTCGGAGACACCAATCTACAATGGACATAGTGTAAAATGGTCCAATTCAAGTAAGTTATTCATTTGGCATCATTCGAAGTGATAGAAATCAAGTTTTAATGAAAATTATCATACTCGGCCAAAACATGCTTTTCAGCCCCTGAAAAGCACATTTTGGCCATAAAAACTGAAAATGTCCCCTGCAACCAAACGAACTGTCGGAGACACCAATCTACAATGGACATAGTGTAAAATGGTCCAATTCAAGTAAGTTATTCATTTGGCATCATTCGAAGTGATAGAAATCAAGTTTTAATGAAAATTACCATACTCGGCCAAAACATGCTTTTCAGCCCCTGAAAAGCACATTTTGGCCTTAAAAACTGAATATGTCCCCTGCAACCAAACGAACTGTCAGAGATACAAATCTACAATGGACATAGTGTAAAATGGTCCAAATCAAGTAAATTATTCATTTGGCATCATTCGAAGTGATAGAAATCAAGTTTTAATGAAAATTATCATACTCGGCGAAAACATGCTTTTCAGCCCCTGAAAAGCACATTTTGGCCATAAAAACTGAATATGTCCCCTGCAACCAAACGAACTGTCAGAGACACAAATCTACAATGGACATAGTGTAAAATGGTCCAATTCAAGTAAGTTATTCATTTGGCATCATTCAAATGGATAGTAATCAAGTTTTAATGAAAATTATCATACTCGGCCAAAACATGCTTTTCAGCCCCTGAAAAGCACATTTTGGCCATAAAAACTGAAAATGTCCCCTGCAACCAAACGAACTGTCAGAGATACAAATCTACAATGGACATAGTGTAAAATGGTCCAATTCAAGTAAATTATTCATTTGGCATCATTCGAAGTGATAGAAATTAAGTTTTAATCAAAATTATCATACTCGGCCAAAACATGCTTTTCAGCCTCTGAAAAGCACATTTTGGCCATAAAAACTGAAAATGTCCCCTGCAACCAAACGAACTGTCGGAGACACAAATCTACAATGGACATAGTGTAAAATGGTCCAATTCAAGTAAGTTATTCATTTGGCATCATTCGAAGTGATAGAAATCAAGTTTTAATGAAAATTATCATACTCGGCCAAAACATGCTTTTCAGCCTCTGAAAAGCACATTTTGGCCATAAAAACTGAAAATGTCCCCTGCAACCAAACGAACTGTCGGAGACACAAATCTACAATGGACATAGTGTAAAATGGTCCAATTCAAGTAAGTTATTCATTTGGCATCATTCGAAGTGATAGAAATCAAGTTTTAATGAAAATTATCATACTCGGCCAAAACATGCTTTTCAGCCCCTGAAAAGCACATTTTGGCCATAAAAACTGAATATGTCCCCTGCAACCAAACGAACTGTCAGAGACACAAATCTACAATGGACATAGTGTAAAATGGTCCAATTCAAGTAAGTTATTCATTTGGCATCATTCGAAGTGATAGAAATTAAGTTTTAATCAAAATTATCATACTCGGCCAAAACATGCTTTTCAGCCCCTGAAAAGCACATTTTGGCCATAAAAACTGAAAATGTCCCCTGCAACCAAACGAACTGTCAGAGATACAAATCTACAATGGACATAGTGTAAAATGGTCCAATTCAAGTAAATTATTCATTTGGCATCATTCGAAGTGATAGAAATTAAGTTTTAATCAAAATTATCATACTCGGCCAAAACATGCTTTTCAGCCTCTGAAAAGCACATTTTGGCCATAAAAACTGAATATGTCCCCTGCAACCAAACGAACTGTCAGAGACACAAATCTACAATGGACATAGTGTAAAATGGTCCAATTCAAGTAAGTTATTCATTTGGCATCATTCGAAGTGATAGAAATCAAGTTTTAATGAAAATTATCATACTCGGCCAAAACATGCTTTTCAGCCTCTGAAAAGCACATTTTGGCCATAAAAACTGAAAATGTCCCCTGCAACCAAACGAACTGTCGGAGACACAAATCTACAATGGACATAGTGTAAAATGGTCCAATTCAAGTAAGTTATTCATTTGGCATCATTCGAAGTGATAGAAATCAAGTTTTAATGAAAATTATCATACTCGGCCAAAACATGCTTTTCAGCCCCTGAAAAGCACATTTTGGCCATAAAAACTGAATATGTCCCCTGCAACCAAACGAACTGTCAGAGACACAAATCTACAATGGACATAGTGTAAAATGGTCCAATTCAAGTAAGTTATTCATTTGGCATCATTCGAAGTGATAGAAATTAAGTTTTAATCAAAATTATCATACTCGGCCAAAACATGCTTTTCAGCCTCTGAAAAGCACATTTTGGCCATAAAAACTGAATATGTCCCCTGCAACCAAACGAACTGTCAGAGACACAAATCTACAATGGACATAGTGTAAAATGGTCCAATTCAAGTAAGTTATTCATTTGGCATCATTCGAAGTGATAGAAATCAAGTTTTAATGAAAATTATCATACTCGGCCAAAACATGCTTTTCAGCCTCTGAAAAGCACATTTTGGCCATAAAAACTGAAAATGTCCCCTGCAACCAAACGAACTGTCGGAGACACAAATCTACAATGGACATAGTGTAAAATGGTCCAATTCAAGTAAGTTATTCATTTGGCATCATTCGAAGTGATAGAAATTAAGTTTTAATGAAAATTATCATACTCGGCCAAAACATGCTTTTCAGCCTCTGAAAAGCACATTTTGGCCATAAAAACTGAAAATGTCCCCTGCAACCAAACGAATTGTCGGAGACACCAATCTACAATGGACATAGTGTAAAATGGTCCAATTCAAGTAAGTTATTCATTTGGCATCATTCGAAGTGATAGAAATCAAGTTTTAATGAAAATTATCATACTCGGCCAAAACATGCTTTTCAGCCCCTGAAAAGCACATTTTGGCCATAAAAACTGAAAATGTCCCCTGCAACCAAACGAACTGTCGGAGACACAAATCTACAATGGACATAGTGTAAAATGGTCCAATTCAAGTAAGTTATTCATTTGGCATCATTCGAAGTGATAGAAATCAAGTTTTAATGAAAATTACCATACTCGGCCAAAACATGCTTTTCAGCCCCTGAAAAGCACATTTTGGCCTTAAAAACTGAATATGTCCCCTGCAACCAAACGAACTGTCAGAGATACAAATCTACAATGGACATAGTGTAAAATGGTCCAATTCAAGTAAATTATTCATTTGGCATCATTCGAAGTGATAGAAATCAAGTTTTAATGAAAATTATCATACTCGGCGAAAACATGCTTTTCAGCCCCTGAAAAGCACATTTTGGCCATAAAAACTGAATATGTCCCCTGCAACCAAACGAACTGTCAGAGACACAAATCTACAATGGACATAGTGTAAAATGGTCCAATTCAAGTAAGTTATTCATTTGGCATCATTCAAATGGATAGTAATCAAGTTTTAATGAAAATTATCATACTCGGCCAAAACATGCTTTTCAGCCCCTGAAAAGCACATTTTGGCCATAAAAACTGAAAATGTCCCCTGCAACCAAACGAACTGTCAGAGATACAAATCTACAATGGACATAGTGTAAAATGGTCCAATTCAAGTAAATTATTCATTTGGCATCATTCGAAGTGATAGAAATTAAGTTTTAATCAAAATTATCATACTCGGCCAAAACATGCTTTTCAGCCTCTGAAAAGCACATTTTGGCCATAAAAACTGAAAATGTCCCCTGCAACCAAACGAACTGTCGGAGACACAAATCTACAATGGACATAGTGTAAAATGGTCCAATTCAAGTAAGTTATTCATTTGGCATCATTCGAAGTGATAGAAATCAAGTTTTAATGAAAATTATCATACTCGGCCAAAACATGCTTTTCAGCCTCTGAAAAGCACATTTTGGCCATAAAAACTGAAAATGTCCCCTGCAACCAAACGAACTGTCGGAGACACAAATCTACAATGGACATAGTGTAAAATGGTCCAATTCAAGTAAGTTATTCATTTGGCATCATTCGAAGTGATAGAAATCAAGTTTTAATGAAAATTATCATACTCGGCCAAAACATGCTTTTCAGCCCCTGAAAAGCACATTTTGGCCATAAAAACTGAATATGTCCCCTGCAACCAAACGAACTGTCAGAGACACAAATCTACAATGGACATAGTGTAAAATGGTCCAATTCAAGTAAGTTATTCATTTGGCATCATTCGAAGTGATAGAAATTAAGTTTTAATGAAAATTATCATACTCGGCCAAAACATGCTTTTCAGCCTCTGAAAAGCACATTTTGGCCATAAAAACTGAAATTGTCCCCTGCAACCAAACGAATTGTCGGAGACACCAATCTACAATGGACATAGTGTAAAATGGTCCAATTCAAGTAAGTTATTCATTTGGCATCATTCGAAGTGATAGAAATCAAGTTTTAATGAAAATTATCATACTCGGCCAAAACATGCTTTTCAGCCCCTGAAAAGCACATTTTGGCCATAAAAACTGAAAATGTCCCCTGCAACCAAACGAACTGTCGGAGACACAAATCTACAATGGACATAGTGTAAAATGGTCCAATTCAAGTAAGTTATTCATTTCGCATCATTCGAAGTGATAGAAATCAAGTTTTAATGAAAATTATCATACTCGGCCAAAACATGCTTTTCAGCCCCTGAAAAGCACATTTTGGCCATAAAAACTGAAAATGTCCCCTGCAACCAAACGAACTGTCGGAGACACAAATCTACAATGGACATAGTGTAAAATGGTCCAATTCAAGTAAGTTATTCATTTGGCATCATTCGAAGTGATAGAAATCAAGTTTTAATGAAAATTACCATACTCGGCCAAAACATGCTTTTCAGCCCCTGAAAAGCACATTTTGGCCTTAAAAACTGAATATGTCCCCTGCAACCAAACGAACTGTCAGAAACACAAATCTACAATGGACATAGTGTAAAATGGTCCAATTCGAGAACTTGTCTTGGGTGGTTCTGGTTGGTCCATTTACCCTGAAATTGTGTCTCATATGAGGGGAGATGTTAGGCAAGAATAAGTGCCCAAATTGGGGTAAATTGCGTCAAAAATAGTGGTGGTCTTGGAACTGGTCTTGGGTGGTTCTGGTTGGTCCATTTACCCTAAAATTTTGTCTCATATGAGGGTAGACGTATATTGACCATTTTGTATAAAATAATCTTCCAGGGTGGTCGTGAAGTAAAGTTATGCCACAATCAATGTACCTAATATGGGCACTTTTATGACAACGAGTGCTTGTATTGGAACTGGTCCTGAGCGGTTCTGGTTGGTCTATTTACCCGGGAATTGTGTCTCATTTGTGGGTAGATGTATAATTCACAATTTTGTGTAAAATTGGTCTTCCAGGGAGGTTCTGGGGGGATGTTAGGCCAGAAATAGTGCCCAAATTGGGGTAAATTTCGTTAAAAATAGTGGTTGCATTGTAACTGGTCTTGGGTGGTTCTGGTTGGTCCATTTACCCTGAAATTTTGTCTGATATGAGGGGAGATGTATATTGACCATTCTGTATAAAATGATCATCCAAGGTGGTTGTGAAGTAAAGTTATGCCACAATCAATGTGCCTAATATGGGCACTTTTATGACAACGAGTGCTTGTGTTGGAACTGGTCCTGAGTGGTTCTGGTTGGTCCATTTACCCTGAAATTGTGTCTCATATGAGGGGAGATGTATATTGACCATTTTCTATAAAATAATCTTCCAGTGAGGTTCTGGGTGGATGTTAGGCAAGAATAAGTGCCCAAATTGGGGTAAATTGCGTCAAAAATAGTGGTGGTCTTGGAACTTGTCTTGGGTGGTTCTGGTTGGTCCATTTACCCTGAAATTTTGTCTCATATGAGGGGAGATGTATATTGACCATTCTGTATAAAATGATCTTCCAGGGTGGTTGTGAAGTAAAGTTATGCCACAATCAATGTGCCTAATATGGGCACTTTTATGACAACGAGTGCTTGTGTTGGAACTGGTCCTGAGTGGTTCTGGTTGGTCCATTTACCCTGAAATTGTGTCTCATATGAGGGGAGATGTATATTGACCATTTTCTATAAAATAATCTTCCAGGGAGGTTCTGGGTGGATGTTAGGCAAGAATAAGTGCCCAAATTGGGGTAAATTGCGTCAAAAATAGTGGTTGTCTTGGAACTTGTCTTGGGTGGTTCTGGTTGGTCCATTTACCCTGAAATTGTGTCTCATATGAGGGGAGATGTATATTGACCATAATGTATAAAATAATCTTCCAGGGTGGTTGTGAAGTAAAGTTATGCCACAATCAATGTGCCTAATATGGGCACTTTTATGACAACGAGTGCTTGTGTTGGAACTGGTCCTGAGTGGTTCTGGTTGGTCCATTTACCCTGAAATTGTGTCTCATATGAGGGGAGATGTTAGGCAAGAATAAGTGCCCAAATTGGGGTAAATTGCGTCAAAAATAGTGGTGGTCTTGGAACTGGTCTTGGGTGGTTCTGGTTGGTCCATTTACCCTGAAATTGTGTCTCATATGAGGGGAGATGTATATTGACCATTTTGTATAAAATAATCTTCCAGGGTGGTTGTGAAGTAAAGTTATGCCACAATCAATGTGCCTAATATGGGCACTTTTATGACAACGAGTGCTTGTGTTGGAACTGGTCCTGAGTGGTTCTGGTTGGTCCATTTACCCTGAAATTGTGTCTCATATGAGGTGAGATGTATATTGACCATTTTCTATAAAATAATCTTCCAGGGAGGTTCTGGGTGGATGTTAGGCAAGAATAAGTGCCCAAATTGGGGTAAATTGCGTCAAAAATAGTGGTTGTCTTGGAACTTGTCTTGGGTGGTTCTGGTTGGTCCATTTACCCTGAAATTGTGTCTCATATGAGGGGAGATGTATATTGACCATAATGTATAAAATAATCTTCCAGGGTGGTTGTGAAGTAAAGTTATGCCACAATCAATGTGCCTAATATGGACACTTTTATGACAACGAGTGCTTGTGTTGGAACTGGTCCTGAGTGGTTCTGGTTGGTCCATTTACCCTGAAATTGTGTCTCATATGAGGGGAGATGTATATTGACCATTTTCTATAAAATAATCTTCCAGTGAGGTTCTGGGTGGATGTTAGGCAAGAATAAGTGCCCAAATTGGGGTAAATTGCGTCAAAAATAGTGGTGGTCTTGGAACTTGTCTTGGGTGGTTCTGGTTAGTCCATTTACCCTGAAATTTTGTCTCATATGAGGGGAGATGTATATTGACCATTCTGTATAAAATGATCTTCCAGGGTGGTTGTGAAGTAAAGTTATGCCACAATCAATAAGCCTAATATGGGCACTTTTATGACAACGAGTGCTTGTGTTGGAACTGGTCCTGAGTGGTTCTGGTTGGTCCATTTACCCTGAAATTGTGTCTCATATGAGGGGAGATGTATATTGACCATTTTCTATAAAATAATCTTCCAGGGAGGTTCTGGGTGGATGTTAGGCAAGAATAAGTGCCCAAATTGGGGTAAATTGCGTCAAAAATAGTGGTTGTCTTGGAACTTGTCTTGGGTGGTTCTGGTTGGTCCATTTACCCTGAAATTGTGTCTCATATGAGGGGAGATGTATATTGACCATAATGTATAAAATAATCTTCCAGGGTGGTTGTGAAGTAAAGTTATGCCACAATCAATGTGCCTAATATGGGCACTTTTATGACAACGAGTGCTTGTGTTGGAACTGGTCCTGAGTGGTTCTGGTTGGTCCATTTACCCTGAAATTGTGTCTCATATGAGGGGAGATGTTAGGCAAGAATAAGTGCCCAAATTGGGGTAAATTGCGTCAAAAATAGTGGTGGTCTTGGAACTGGTCTTGGGTGGTTCTGGTTGGTCCATTTACCCTGAAATTTTGTCTCATATGAGGGTAGACGTATATTGACCATTTTGTATAAAATAATCTTCCAGGGTGGTCGTGAAGTAAAGTTATGCCACAATCAATGTACCTAATATGGGCACTTTTATGACAACGAGTGCTTGTATTGGAACTGGTCCTGAGCGGTTCTGGTTGGTCCATTTACCCGGGAATTGTGTCTCATTTGTGGGTAGATGTATAATTCACAATTTTGTGTAAAATTGGTCTTCCAGGGAGGTTCTGGAGGGATGTTAGGCCAGAAATAGTGCCCAAATTGGGGTAAATTGCGTCAAAAATAGTGGTTGTCTTGGAACTGGTCTTGGGTGGTTCTGGTTGGTCCATTTACCCTGAAATTTTGTCTCATATGAGGGGAGATGTATATTGACCATAATGTATAAAATAATCTTCCAGGGTGGTTGTGAAGTAAAGTTATGCCACAATCAATGTGCCTAATATGGACACTTTTATGACAACGAGTGCTTGTGTTGGAACTGGTCCTGAGTGGTTCTGGTTGGTCCATTTACCCTGAAATTGTGTCTCATATGAGGGGAGATGTATATTGACCATTTTCTATAAAATAATCTTCCAGGGAGGTTCTGGGTGGATGTTAGGCAAGAATAAGTGCCCAAATTGGGGTAAATTGCGTCAAAAATAGTGGTTGTCTTGGAACTTGTCTTGGGTGGTTCTGGTTGGTCCATTTACCCTGAAATTGTGTCTCATAAGAGGGGAGATGTATATTGACCATAATGTATAAAATAATCTTCCAGGGTGGTTGTGAAGTAAAGTTATGCCACAATCAATGTGCCTAATATGGACACTTTTATGACAACGAGTGCTTGTGTTGGAACTGGTCCTGAGTGGTTCTGGTTGGTCCATTTACCCTGAAATTGTGTCTCATATGAGGGGAGATGTATATTGACCATTTTCTATAAAATAGTCTTCCAGGGAGGTTCTGGGTGGATGTTAGGCAAGAATAAGTCCCCAAATTGGGGTAAATTGCGTCAAAAATAGTGGTTGTCTTGGAACTGGTCTTGGGTGGTTCTGGTTGGTCCATTTACCCTGAAATTTTGTCTCATATGAGGGGAGATGTATATTGACCATAATGTATAAAATAATCTTCCAGGGTGGTTGTGAAGTAAAGTTATGCCACAATCAATGTGCCTAATATGGACACTTTTATGACAACGAGTGCTTGTGTTGGAACTGGTCCTGAGTGGTTCTGGTTGGTCCATTTACCCTGAAATTGTGTCTCATATGAGGGGAGATGTATATTGACCATTTTCTATAAAATAATCTTCCAGTGAGGTTCTGGGTGGATGTTAGGCAAGAATAAGTGCCCAAATTGGGGTAAATTGCGTCAAAAATAGTGGTGGTCTTGGAACTTGTCTTGGGTGGTTCTGGTTGGTCCATTTACCCTGAAATTTTGTCTCATATGAGGGGAGATGTATATTGACCATTCTGTATAAAATGATCTTCCAGGGTGGTTGTGAAGTAAAGTTATGCCACAATCAATGTGCCTAATATGGGCACTTTTATGACAACGAGTGCTTGTGTTGGAACTGGTCCTGAGTGGTTCTGGTTGGTCCATTTACCCTGAAATTGTGTCTCATATGAGGGGAGATGTATATTGACCATTTTCTATAAAATAATCTTCCAGGGAGGTTCTGGGTGGATGTTAGGCAAGAATAAGTGCCCAAATTGGGGTAAATTGCGTCAAAAATAGTGGTTGTCTTGGAACTTGTCTTGGGTGGTTCTGGTTGGTCCATTTACCCTGAAATTGTGTCTCATATGAGGGGAGATGTATATTGAACATAATGTATAAAATAATCTTCCAGGGTGGTTGTGAAGTAAAGTTATGCCACAATCAATGTGCCTAATATGGGCACTTTTATGACAACGAGTGCTTGTGTTGGAACTGGTCCTGAGTGGTTCTGGTTGGTCCATTTACCCTGAAATTGTGTCTCATATGAGGGGAGATGTTAGGCAAGAATAAGTGCCCAAATTGGGGTAAATTGCGTCAAAAATAGTGGTGGTCTTGGAACTGGTCTTGGGTGGTTCTGGTTGGTCCATTTACCCTGAAATTTTGTCTCATATGAGGGTAGACGTATATTGACCATTTTGTATAAAATAATCTTCCAGGGTGGTCGTGAAGTAAAGTTATGCCACAATCAATGTACCTAATATGGGCACTTTTATGACAACGAGTGCTTGTATTGGAACTGGTCCTGAGCGGTTCTGGTTGGTCCATTTACCCAGGAATTGTGTCTCATTTGTGGGTAGATGTATAATTCACAATTTTGTGTAAAATTGGTCTTCCAGGGAGGTTCTGGGTGGATGTTAGGCCAGAAATAGTGCCCAAATTGGGGTAAATTGCGTCAAAAATAGTGGTTGCATTGTAACTGGTCCTGGATGGTTCTGGTTGGTCCATTTACCCTTAAATTTTGTCTCATATGAGGGTAGACATATATTGACCAATTTGTATAAAATAATCTTCCAGGGTGGTTGTGAAGTAAAGTTATGCCACAATCAATGTGCCTAATATGGGCACTTTTATGACAACGAGTGCTTGTGTTGGAACTGGTCCTGAGTGGTTCTGGTTGGTCCATTTACCCTGAAATTGTGTCTCATATGAGGGGAGATGTATATTGACCATTTTCTATAAAATAATCTTCCAGGGAGGTTCTGGGTGGATGTTAGGCAAGAATAAGTGCCCAAATTGGGGTAAATTGCGTCAAAAATAGTGGTTGTCTTGGAACTTGTCTTGGGTGGTTCTGGTTGGTCCATTTACCCTGAAATTGTGTCTCATATGAGGGGAGATGTATATTGACCATAATGTATAAAATAATCTTCCAGGGTGGTTGTGAAGTAAAGTTATGCCACAATCAATGTGCCTAATATGGACACTTTTATGACAACGAGTGCTTGTGTTGGAACTGGTCCTGAGTGGTTCTGGTTGGTCCATTTACCCTGAAATTGTGTCTCATATGAGGGGAGATGTTAGGCAAGAATAAGTGCCCAAATTGGGGTAAATTGCGTCAAAAATAGTGGTGGTCTTGGAACTGGTCTTGGGTGGTTCTGGTTGGTCCATTTACCCTGAAATTGTGTCTCATATGAGGGGAGATGTATATTGACCATTTTGTATAAAATAATCTTCCAGGGTGGTTGTGAAGTAAAGTTATGCCACAATCAATGTGCCTAATATGGGCACTTTTATGACAACGAGTGCTTGTGTTGGAACTGGTCCTGAGTGGTTCTGGTTGGTCCATTTACCCTGAAATTGTGTCTCATATGAGGTGAGATGTATATTGACCATTTTCTATAAAATAATCTTCCAGGGAGGTTCTGGGTGGATGTTAGGCAAGAATAAGTGCCCAAATTGGGGTAAATTGCGTCAAAAATAGTGGTTGTCTTGGAACTTGTCTTGGGTGGTTCTGGTTGGTCCATTTACCCTGAAATTGTGTCTCATATGAGGGGAGATGTATATTGACCATAATGTATAAAATAATCTTCCAGGGTGGTTGTGAAGTAAAGTTATGCCACAATCAATGTGCCTAATATGGACACTTTTATGACAACGAGTGCTTGTGTTGGAACTGGTCCTGAGTGGTTCTGGTTGGTCCATTTACCCTGAAATTGTGTCTCATATGAGGGGAGATGTATATTGACCATTTTCTATAAAATAATCTTCCAGTGAGGTTCTGGGTGGATGTTAGGCAAGAATAAGTGCCCAAATTGGGGTAAATTGCGTCAAAAATAGTGGTGGTCTTGGAACTTGTCTTGGGTGGTTCTGGTTGGTCCATTTACCCTGAAATTTTGTCTCATATGAGGGGAGATGTATATTGACCATTCTGTATAAAATGATCTTCCAGGGTGGTTGTGAAGTAAAGTTATGCCACAATCAATAAGCCTAATATGGGCACTTTTATGACAACGAGTGCTTGTGTTGGAACTGGTCCTGAGTGGTTCTGGTTGGTCCATTTACCCTGAAATTGTGTCTCATATGAGGGGAGATGTATATTGACCATTTTCTATAAAATAATCTTCCAGGGAGGTTCTGGGTGGATGTTAGGCAAGAATAAGTGCCCAAATTGGGGTAAATTGCGTCAAAAATAGTGGTTGTCTTGGAACTTGTCTTGGGTGGTTCTGGTTGGTCCATTTACCCTGAAATTGTGTCTCATATGAGGGGAGATGTATATTGACCATAATGTATAAAATAATCTTCCAGGGTGGTTGTGAAGTAAAGTTATGCCACAATCAATGTGCCTAATATGGGCACTTTTATGACAACGAGTGCTTGTGTTGGAACTGGTCCTGAGTGGTTCTGGTTGGTCCATTTACCCTGAAATTGTGTCTCATATGAGGGGAGATGTTAGGCAAGAATAAGTGCCCAAATTGGGGTAAATTGCGTCAAAAATAGTGGTGGTCTTGGAACTGGTCTTGGGTGGTTCTGGTTGGTCCATTTACCCTGAAATTTTGTCTCATATGAGGGTAGACGTATATTGACCATTTTGTATAAAATAATCTTCCAGGGTGGTCGTGAAGTAAAGTTATGCCACAATCAATGTACCTAATATGGGCACTTTTATGACAACGAGTGCTTGTATTGGAACTGGTCCTGAGCGGTTCTGGTTGGTCCATTTACCCGGGAATTGTGTCTCATTTGTGGGTAGATGTATAATTCACAATTTTGTGTAAAATTGGTCTTCCAGGGAGGTTCTGGAGGGATGTTAGGCCAGAAATAGTGCCCAAATTGGGGTAAATTGCGTCAAAAATAGTGGTTGCATTGTAACTGGTCCTGGATGGTTCTGGTTGGTCCATTTACCCTTAAATTTTGTCTCATATGAGGGTAGACATATATTGACCAATTTGTATAAAATAATCTTCCAGGGTGGTTGTGAAGTAAAGTTATGCCACAATCAATGTGCCTAATATGGGCACTTTTATGACAACGAGTGCTTGTGTTGGAACTGGTCCTGAGTGGTTCTGGTTGGTCCATTTACCCTGAAATTGTGTCTCATATGAGGGGAGATGTATATTGACCATTTTCTATAAAATAATCTTCCAGGGAGGTTCTGGGTGGATGTTAGGCAAGAATAAGTGCCCAAATTGGGGTAAATTGCGTCAAAAATAGTGGTTGTCTTGGAACTTGTCTTGGGTGGTTCTGGTTGGTCCATTTACCCTGAAATTGTGTCTCATAAGAGGGGAGATGTATATTGACCATAATGTATAAAATAATCTTCCAGGGTGGTTGTGAAGTAAAGTTATGCCACAATCAATGTGCCTAATATGGACACTTTTATGACAACGAGTGCTTGTGTTGGAACTGGTCCTGAGTGGTTCTGGTTGGTCCATTTACCCTGAAATTGTGTCTCATATGAGGGGAGATGTATATTGACCATTTTCTATAAAATAGTCTTCCAGGGAGGTTCTGGGTGGATGTTAGGCAAGAATAAGTCCCCAAATTGGGGTAAATTGCGTCAAAAATAGTGGTTGTCTTGGAACTGGTCTTGGGTGGTTCTGGTTGGTCCATTTACCCTGAAATTTTGTCTCATATGAGGGGAGATGTATATTGACCATAATGTATAAAATAATCTTCCAGGGTGGTTGTGAAGTAAAGTTATGCCACAATCAATGTGCCTAATATGGACACTTTTATGACAACGAGTGCTTGTGTTGGAACTGGTCCTGAGTGGTTCTGGTTGGTCCATTTACCCTGAAATTGTGTCTCATATGAGGGGAGATGTATATTGACCATTTTCTATAAAATAATCTTCCAGTGAGGTTCTGGGTGGATGTTAGGCAAGAATAAGTGCCCAAATTGGGGTAAATTGCGTCAAAAATAGTGGTGGTCTTGGAACTTGTCTTGGGTGGTTCTGGTTGGTCCATTTACCCTGAAATTTTGTCTCATATGAGGGGAGATGTATATTGACCATTCTGTATAAAATGATCTTCCAGGGTGGTTGTGAAGTAAAGTTATGCCACAATCAATGTGCCTAATATGGGCACTTTTATGACAACGAGTGCTTGTGTTGGAACTGGTCCTGAGTGGTTCTGGTTGGTCCATTTACCCTGAAATTGTGTCTCATATGAGGGGAGATGTATATTGACCATTTTCTATAAAATAATCTTCCAGGGAGGTTCTGGGTGGATGTTAGGCAAGAATAAGTGCCCAAATTGGGGTAAATTGCGTCAAAAATAGTGGTTGTCTTGGAACTTGTCTTGGGTGGTTCTGGTTGGTCCATTTACCCTGAAATTGTGTCTCATATGAGGGGAGATGTATATTGAACATAATGTATAAAATAATCTTCCAGGGTGGTTGTGAAGTAAAGTTATGCCACAATCAATGTGCCTAATATGGGCACTTTTATGACAACGAGTGCTTGTGTTGGAACTGGTCCTGAGTGGTTCTGGTTGGTCCATTTACCCTGAAATTGTGTCTCATATGAGGGGAGATGTTAGGCAAGAATAAGTGCCCAAATTGGGGTAAATTGCGTCAAAAATAGTGGTGGTCTTGGAACTGGTCTTGGGTGGTTCTGGTTGGTCCATTTACCCTGAAATTTTGTCTCATATGAGGGTAGACGTATATTGACCATTTTGTATAAAATAATCTTCCAGGGTGGTCGTGAAGTAAAGTTATGCCACAATCAATGTACCTAATATGGGCACTTTTATGACAACGAGTGCTTGTATTGGAACTGGTCCTGAGCGGTTCTGGTTGGTCCATTTACCCAGGAATTGTGTCTCATTTGTGGGTAGATGTATAATTCACAATTTTGTGTAAAATTGGTCTTCCAGGGAGGTTCTGGGTGGATGTTAGGCCAGAAATAGTGCCCAAATTGGGGTAAATTGCGTCAAAAATAGTGGTTGCATTGTAACTGGTCCTGGATGGTTCTGGTTGGTCCATTTACCCTTAAATTTTGTCTCATATGAGGGTAGACATATATTGACCAATTTGTATAAAATAATCTTCCAGGGTGGTTGTGAAGTAAAGTTATGCCACAATCAATGTGCCTAATATGGGCACTTTTATGACAACGAGTGCTTGTGTTGGAACTGGTCCTGAGTGGTTCTGGTTGGTCCATTTACCCTGAAATTGTGTCTCATATGAGGGGAGATGTATATTGACCATTTTCTATAAAATAATCTTCCAGGGAGGTTCTGGGTGGATGTTAGGCAAGAATAAGTGCCCAAATTGGGGTAAATTGCGTCAAAAATAGTGGTTGTCTTGGAACTTGTCTTGGGTGGTTCTGGTTGGTCCATTTACCCTGAAATTGTGTCTCATATGAGGGGAGATGTATATTGACCATAATGTATAAAATAATCTTCCAGGGTGGTTGTGAAGTAAAGTTATGCCACAATCAATGTGCCTAATATGGACACTTTTATGACAACGAGTGCTTGTGTTGGAACTGGTCCTGAGTGGTTCTGGTTGGTCCATTTACCCTGAAATTGTGTCTCATATGAGGGGAGATGTATATTGACCATTTTCTATAAAATAGTCTTCCAGGGAGGTTCTGGGTGGATGTTAGGCAAGAATAAGTCCCCAAATTGGGGTAAATTGCGTCAAAAATAGTGGTTGTCTTGGAACTGGTCTTGGGTGGTTCTGGTTGGTCCATTTACCCTGAAATTTTGTCTCATATGAGGGTAGACGTATATTGACCATTTTATATAAAATAATCTTCCAGGGTGGTCGTGAAGTAAAGTTATGCCACAATCAATGTACCTAATATGGGCACTTTTATGACAACGAGTGCTTGTATTGGAACTGGTCCTGAGCGGTTCTGGTTGGTCCATTTACCCGGGAATTGTGTCTCATTTGTGGGTAGATGTATAATTCACAATTTTGTGTAAAATTGGTCTTCCAGGGAGGTTCTGGGGGGGATGTTAGGCCAGAAATAGTGCCCAAATTGGGGTAAATTGCGTCAAAAATAGTGGTTGCATTGTAACTGGTCCTGGGTGGTTCTGGTTGGTCCATTTACCCTGAAATTTTGTCTCATATGAGGGTAGACGTATATTGACCATTTTGTAAAAAATAATCTTCCAGGGTGGTTGTGAAGTAAAGTTATGCCACAATCAATGTGCCTAATATGGGCACTTTTATGACAACGAGTGCTTGTGTTGGAACTGGTCCTGAGTGGTTCTGGTTGGTCCATTTACCCTGAAATTGTGTCTCATATGAGGGGAGATGTATATTGACCATTTTCTATAAAATAATCTTCCAGGGAGGTTCTGGGTGGATGTTAGGCAAGAATAAGTGCCCAAATTGGGGTAAATTGCGTCAAAAATAGTGGTTGTCTTGGAACTTGTCTTGGGTGGTTCTGGTTGGTCCATTTACCCTGAAATTGTGTCTCATATGAGGGGAGATGTATATTGACCATTTTGTATAAAATAATCTTCCAGGGTGGTTGTGAAGTAAAGTTATGCCACAATCAATGTGCCTAATATGGGCACTTTTATGACAACGAGTGCTTGTGTTGGAACTGGTCCTGAGTGGTTCTGGTTGGTCCATTTAACCTGAAATTGTGTCTCATATGAGGGGAGATGTATATTGACCATTTTCTATAAAATAATCTTCCAGGGAGGTTCTGGGTGGATGTTAGGCAAGAATAAGTGCCCAAATTGGGGTAAATTGCGTCAAAAATAGTGGTTGTCTTGGAACTTGTCTTGGGTGGTTCTGGTTGGTCCATTTACCCTGAAATTGTGTCTCATATGAGGGGAGATGTATATTGACCATAATGTATAAAATAATCTTCCAGGGTGGTTGTGAAGTAAGGTTATGCCACAATCAATGTGCCTAATATGGACACTTTTATGACAACGAGTGCTTGTGTTGGAACTGGTCCTGAGTGGTTCTGGTTGGTCCATTTACCCTGAAATTGTGTCTCATATGAGGGGAGATGTATATTGACCATTTTCTATAAAATAGTCTTCCAGGGAGGTTCTGGGTGGATGTTAGGCAAGAATAAGTCCCCAAATTGGGGTAAATTGCGTCAAAAATATTGGTTGTCTTGGAACTGGTCTTGGGTGGTTCTGGTTGGTCCATTTACCCTGAAATTTTGTCTCATATGAGGGTAGACGTATATTGACCATTTTATATAAAATAATCTTCCAGGGTGGTCGTGAAGTAAAGTTATGCCACAATCAATGTACCTAATATGGGCACTTTTATGACGAGTGCTTGTATTGGAACTGGTCCTGAGCGGTTCTGGTTGGTCCATTGGTGCCCAATGTGCCTAATATGGGCACTTTTATGGGTAGATGTATAATTCACAATTTTGTGTAAAATTGGTCTTCCAGGGAGGTTCTGGGGGGGATGTTAGGCCAGAAATAGTGCCCAAATTGGGGTAAATTGCGTCAAAAATAGTGGTTGTCTTGGAACTTGTCTTGGGTGGTTCTGGTTGGTCCATTTACCCTGAAATTGTGTCTCATATGAGGGGAGATGTATATTGAACATAATGTATAAAATAATCTTCCAGGGTGGTTGTGAAGTAAAGTTATGCCACAATCAATGTGCCTAATATGGGCACTTTTATGACAACGAGTGCTTGTGTTGGAACTGGTCCTGAGTGGTTCTGGTTGGTCCATTTACCCTGAAATTGTGTCTCATATGAGGGGAGATGTTAGGCAAGAATAAGTGCCCAAATTGGGGTAAATTGCGTCAAAAATAGTGGTGGTCTTGGAACTTGTCTTGGGTGGTTCTGGTTGGTCCATTTACCCTGAAATTGTGTCTCATAAGAGGGGAGATGTATATTGACCATAATGTATAAAATAATCTTCCAGGGTGGTTGTGAAGTAAAGTTATGCCACAATCAATGTGCCTAATATGGACACTTTTATGACAACGAGTGCTTGTGTTGGAACTGGTCCTGAGTGGTTCTGGTTGGTCCATTTACCCTGAAATTGTGTCTCATATGAGGGGAGATGTATATTGACCATTTTCTATAAAATAGTCTTCCAGGGAGGTTCTGGGTGGATGTTAGGCAAGAATAAGTGCCCAAATTGGGGTAAATTGCGTCAAAAATAGTGGTTGTCTTGGAACTTGTCTTGGGTGGTTCTGGTTGGTCCATTTACCCTGAAATTGTGTCTCATAAGAGGGGAGATGTATATTGACCATAATGTATAAAATAATCTTCCAGGGTGGTTGTGAAGTAAAGTTATGCCACAATCAATGTGCCTAATATGGACACTTTTATGACAACGAGTGCTTGTGTTGGAACTGGTCCTGAGTGGTTCTGGTTGGTCCATTTACCCTGAAATTGTGTCTCATATGAGGGGAGATGTATATTGACCATTTTCTATAAAATAGTCTTCCAGGGAGGTTCTGGGTGGATGTTAGGCAAGAATAAGTCCCCAAATTGGGGTAAATTGCGTCAAAAATAGTGGTTGTCTTGGAACTGGTCTTGGGTGGTTCTGGTTGGTCCATTTACCCTGAAATTTTGTCTCATATGAGGGGAGATGTATATTGACCATAATGTATAAAATAATCTTCCAGGGTGGTTGTGAAGTAAAGTTATGCCACAATCAATGTGCCTAATATGGACACTTTTATGACAACGAGTGCTTGTGTTGGAACTGGTCCTGAGTGGTTCTGGTTGGTCCATTTACCCTGAAATTGTGTCTCATATGAGGGGAGATGTATATTGACCATTTTCTATAAAATAATCTTCCAGGGAGGTTCTGGGTGGATGTTAGGCAAGAATAAGTGCCCAAATTGGGGTAAATTGCGTCAAAAATAGTGGTTGTCTTGGAACTTGTCTTGGGTGGTTCTGGTTGGTCCATTTACCCTGAAATTGTGTCTCATAAGAGGGGAGATGTATATTGACCATAATGTATAAAATAATCTTCCAGGGTGGTTGTGAAGTAAAGTTATGCCACAATCAATGTGCCTAATATGGACACTTTTATGACAACGAGTGCTTGTGTTGGAACTGGTCCTGAGTGGTTCTGGTTGGTCCATTTACCCTGAAATTGTGTCTCATATGAGGGGAGATGTATATTGACCATTTTCTATAAAATAGTCTTCCAGGGAGGTTCTGGGTGGATGTTAGGCAAGAATAAGTCCCCAAATTGGGGTAAATTGCGTCAAAAATAGTGGTTGTCTTGGAACTGGTCTTGGGTGGTTCTGGTTGGTCCATTTACCCTGAAATTTTGTCTCATATGAGGGGAGATGTATATTGACCATAATGTATAAAATAATCTTCCAGGGTGGTTGTGAAGTAAAGTTATGCCACAATCAATGTGCCTAATATGGACACTTTTATGACAACGAGTGCTTGTGTTGGAACTGGTCCTGAGTGGTTCTGGTTGGTCCATTTACCCTGAAATTGTGTCTCATATGAGGGGAGATGTATATTGACCATTTTCTATAAAATAATCTTCCAGTGAGGTTCTGGGTGGATGTTAGGCAAGAATAAGTGCCCAAATTGGGGTAAATTGCGTCAAAAATAGTGGTGGTCTTGGAACTTGTCTTGGGTGGTTCTGGTTGGTCCATTTACCCTGAAATTTTGTCTCATATGAGGGAAGATGTATATTGACCATTTTGTATAAAATAATCTTCCAGGGTGGTTGTGAAGTAAAGTTATGCCACAATCAATGTGCCTAATATGGGCACTTTTATGACAACGAGTGCTTGTGTTGGAACTGGTCCTGAGTGGTTCTGGTTGGTCCATTTACCCTGAAATTGTGTCTCATATGAGGTGAGATGTATATTGACCATTTTCTATAAAATAATCTTCCAGGGAGGTTCTGGGTGGATGTTAGGCAAGAATAAGTGCCCAAATTGGGGTAAATTGCGTCAAAAATAGTGGTTGTCTTGGAACTTGTCTTGGGTGGTTCTGGTTGGTCCATTTACCCTGAAATTGTGTCTCATATGAGGGGAGATGTATATTGACCATAATGTATAAAATAATCTTCCAGGGTGGTTGTGAAGTAAAGTTATGCCACAATCAATGTGCCTAATATGGACACTTTTATGACAACGAGTGCTTGTGTTGGAACTGGTCCTGAGTGGTTCTGGTTGGTCCATTTACCCTGAAATTGTGTCTCATATGAGGGGAGATGTATATTGACCATTTTCTATAAAATAATCTTCCAGTGAGGTTCTGGGTGGATGTTAGGCAAGAATAAGTGCCCAAATTGGGGTAAATTGCGTCAAAAATAGTGGTGGTCTTGGAACTTGTCTTGGGTGGTTCTGGTTGGTCCATTTACCCTGAAATTTTGTCTCATATGAGGGGAGATGTATATTGACCATTCTGTATAAAATGATCTTCCAGGGTGGTTGTGAAGTAAAGTTATGCCACAATCAATAAGCCTAATATGGGCACTTTTATGACAACGAGTGCTTGTGTTGGAACTGGTCCTGAGTGGTTCTGGTTGGTCCATTTACCCTGAAATTGTGTCTCATATGAGGGGAGATGTATATTGACCATTTTCTATAAAATAATCTTCCAGGGAGGTTCTGGGTGGATGTTAGGCAAGAATAAGTGCCCAAATTGGGGTAAATTGCGTCAAAAATAGTGGTTGTCTTGGAACTTGTCTTGGGTGGTTCTGGTTGGTCCATTTACCCTGAAATTGTGTCTCATATGAGGGGAGATGTATATTGACCATAATGTATAAAATAATCTTCCAGGGTGGTTGTGAAGTAAAGTTATGCCACAATCAATGTGCCTAATATGGGCACTTTTATGACAACGAGTGCTTGTGTTGGAACTGGTCCTGAGTGGTTCTGGTTGGTCCATTTACCCTGAAATTGTGTCTCATATGAGGGGAGATGTTAGGCAAGAATAAGTGCCCAAATTGGGGTAAATTGCGTCAAAAATAGTGGTGGTCTTGGAACTGGTCTTGGGTGGTTCTGGTTGGTCCATTTACCCTGAAATTTTGTCTCATATGAGGGTAGACGTATATTGACCATTTTGTATAAAATAATCTTCCAGGGTGGTCGTGAAGTAAAGTTATGCCACAATCAATGTACCTAATATGGGCACTTTTATGACAACGAGTGCTTGTATTGGAACTGGTCCTGAGCGGTTCTGGTTGGTCCATTTACCCGGGAATTGTGTCTCATTTGTGGGTAGATGTATAATTCACAATTTTGTGTAAAATTGGTCTTCCAGGGAGGTTCTGGAGGGATGTTAGGCCAGAAATAGTGCCCAAATTGGGGTAAATTGCGTCAAAAATAGTGGTTGCATTGTAACTGGTCCTGGATGGTTCTGGTTGGTCCATTTACCCTTAAATTTTGTCTCATATGAGGGTAGACATATATTGACCAATTTGTATAAAATAATCTTCCAGGGTGGTTGTGAAGTAAAGTTATGCCACAATCAATGTGCCTAATATGGGCACTTTTATGACAACGAGTGCTTGTGTTGGAACTGGTCCTGAGTGGTTCTGGTTGGTCCATTTACCCTGAAATTGTGTCTCATATGAGGGGAGATGTATATTGACCATTTTCTATAAAATAATCTTCCAGGGAGGTTCTGGGTGGATGTTAGGCAAGAATAAGTGCCCAAATTGGGGTAAATTGCGTCAAAAATAGTGGTTGTCTTGGAACTTGTCTTGGGTGGTTCTGGTTGGTCCATTTACCCTGAAATTGTGTCTCATAAGAGGGGAGATGTATATTGACCATAATGTATAAAATAATCTTCCAGGGTGGTTGTGAAGTAAAGTTATGCCACAATCAATGTGCCTAATATGGACACTTTTATGACAACGAGTGCTTGTGTTGGAACTGGTCCTGAGTGGTTCTGGTTGGTCCATTTACCCTGAAATTGTGTCTCATATGAGGGGAGATGTATATTGACCATTTTCTATAAAATAGTCTTCCAGGGAGGTTCTGGGTGGATGTTAGGCAAGAATAAGTCCCCAAATTGGGGTAAATTGCGTCAAAAATAGTGGTTGTCTTGGAACTGGTCTTGGGTGGTTCTGGTTGGTCCATTTACCCTGAAATTTTGTCTCATATGAGGGGAGATGTATATTGACCATAATGTATAAAATAATCTTCCAGGGTGGTTGTGAAGTAAAGTTATGCCACAATCAATGTGCCTAATATGGACACTTTTATGACAACGAGTGCTTGTGTTGGAACTGGTCCTGAGTGGTTCTGGTTGGTCCATTTACCCTGAAATTGTGTCTCATATGAGGGGAGATGTATATTGACCATTTTCTATAAAATAATCTTCCAGTGAGGTTCTGGGTGGATGTTAGGCAAGAATAAGTGCCCAAATTGGGGTAAATTGCGTCAAAAATAGTGGTGGTCTTGGAACTTGTCTTGGGTGGTTCTGGTTGGTCCATTTACCCTGAAATTTTGTCTCATATGAGGGGAGATGTATATTGACCATTCTGTATAAAATGATCTTCCAGGGTGGTTGTGAAGTAAAGTTATGCCACAATCAATGTGCCTAATATGGGCACTTTTATGACAACGAGTGCTTGTGTTGGAACTGGTCCTGAGTGGTTCTGGTTGGTCCATTTACCCTGAAATTGTGTCTCATATGAGGGGAGATGTATATTGACCATTTTCTATAAAATAATCTTCCAGGGAGGTTCTGGGTGGATGTTAGGCAAGAATAAGTGCCCAAATTGGGGTAAATTGCGTCAAAAATAGTGGTTGTCTTGGAACTTGTCTTGGGTGGTTCTGGTTGGTCCATTTACCCTGAAATTGTGTCTCATATGAGGGGAGATGTATATTGAACATAATGTATAAAATAATCTTCCAGGGTGGTTGTGAAGTAAAGTTATGCCACAATCAATGTGCCTAATATGGGCACTTTTATGACAACGAGTGCTTGTGTTGGAACTGGTCCTGAGTGGTTCTGGTTGGTCCATTTACCCTGAAATTGTGTCTCATATGAGGGGAGATGTTAGGCAAGAATAAGTGCCCAAATTGGGGTAAATTGCGTCAAAAATAGTGGTGGTCTTGGAACTGGTCTTGGGTGGTTCTGGTTGGTCCATTTACCCTGAAATTTTGTCTCATATGAGGGTAGACGTATATTGACCATTTTGTATAAAATAATCTTCCAGGGTGGTCGTGAAGTAAAGTTATGCCACAATCAATGTACCTAATATGGGCACTTTTATGACAACGAGTGCTTGTATTGGAACTGGTCCTGAGCGGTTCTGGTTGGTCCATTTACCCAGGAATTGTGTCTCATTTGTGGGTAGATGTATAATTCACAATTTTGTGTAAAATTGGTCTTCCAGGGAGGTTCTGGGTGGATGTTAGGCCAGAAATAGTGCCCAAATTGGGGTAAATTGCGTCAAAAATAGTGGTTGCATTGTAACTGGTCCTGGATGGTTCTGGTTGGTCCATTTACCCTTAAATTTTGTCTCATATGAGGGTAGACATATATTGACCAATTTGTATAAAATAATCTTCCAGGGTGGTTGTGAAGTAAAGTTATGCCACAATCAATGTGCCTAATATGGGCACTTTTATGACAACGAGTGCTTGTGTTGGAACTGGTCCTGAGTGGTTCTGGTTGGTCCATTTACCCTGAAATTGTGTCTCATATGAGGGGAGATGTATATTGACCATTTTCTATAAAATAATCTTCCAGGGAGGTTCTGGGTGGATGTTAGGCAAGAATAAGTGCCCAAATTGGGGTAAATTGCGTCAAAAATAGTGGTTGTCTTGGAACTTGTCTTGGGTGGTTCTGGTTGGTCCATTTACCCTGAAATTGTGTCTCATATGAGGGGAGATGTATATTGACCATAATGTATAAAATAATCTTCCAGGGTGGTTGTGAAGTAAAGTTATGCCACAATCAATGTGCCTAATATGGACACTTTTATGACAACGAGTGCTTGTGTTGGAACTGGTCCTGAGTGGTTCTGGTTGGTCCATTTACCCTGAAATTGTGTCTCATATGAGGGGAGATGTATATTGACCATTTTCTATAAAATAGTCTTCCAGGGAGGTTCTGGGTGGATGTTAGGCAAGAATAAGTCCCCAAATTGGGGTAAATTGCGTCAAAAATAGTGGTTGTCTTGGAACTGGTCTTGGGTGGTTCTGGTTGGTCCATTTACCCTGAAATTTTGTCTCATATGAGGGTAGACGTATATTGACCATTTTATATAAAATAATCTTCCAGGGTGGTCGTGAAGTAAAGTTATGCCACAATCAATGTACCTAATATGGGCACTTTTATGACAACGAGTGCTTGTATTGGAACTGGTCCTGAGCGGTTCTGGTTGGTCCATTTACCCGGGAATTGTGTCTCATTTGTGGGTAGATGTATAATTCACAATTTTGTGTAAAATTGGTCTTCCAGGGAGGTTCTGGGGGGGATGTTAGGCCAGAAATAGTGCCCAAATTGGGGTAAATTGCGTCAAAAATAGTGGTTGCATTGTAACTGGTCCTGGGTGGTTCTGGTTGGTCCATTTACCCTGAAATTTTGTCTCATATGAGGGTAGACGTATATTGACCATTTTGTAAAAAATAATCTTCCAGGGTGGTTGTGAAGTAAAGTTATGCCACAATCAATGTGCCTAATATGGGCACTTTTATGACAACGAGTGCTTGTGTTGGAACTGGTCCTGAGTGGTTCTGGTTGGTCCATTTACCCTGAAATTGTGTCTCATATGAGGGGAGATGTATATTGACCATTTTCTATAAAATAATCTTCCAGGGAGGTTCTGGGTGGATGTTAGGCAAGAATAAGTGCCCAAATTGGGGTAAATTGCGTCAAAAATAGTGGTTGTCTTGGAACTTGTCTTGGGTGGTTCTGGTTGGTCCATTTACCCTGAAATTGTGTCTCATATGAGGGGAGATGTATATTGACCATTTTGTATAAAATAATCTTCCAGGGTGGTTGTGAAGTAAAGTTATGCCACAATCAATGTGCCTAATATGGGCACTTTTATGACAACGAGTGCTTGTGTTGGAACTGGTCCTGAGTGGTTCTGGTTGGTCCATTTAACCTGAAATTGTGTCTCATATGAGGGGAGATGTATATTGACCATTTTCTATAAAATAATCTTCCAGGGAGGTTCTGGGTGGATGTTAGGCAAGAATAAGTGCCCAAATTGGGGTAAATTGCGTCAAAAATAGTGGTTGTCTTGGAACTTGTCTTGGGTGGTTCTGGTTGGTCCATTTACCCTGAAATTGTGTCTCATATGAGGGGAGATGTATATTGACCATAATGTATAAAATAATCTTCCAGGGTGGTTGTGAAGTAAGGTTATGCCACAATCAATGTGCCTAATATGGACACTTTTATGACAACGAGTGCTTGTGTTGGAACTGGTCCTGAGTGGTTCTGGTTGGTCCATTTACCCTGAAATTGTGTCTCATATGAGGGGAGATGTATATTGACCATTTTCTATAAAATAGTCTTCCAGGGAGGTTCTGGGTGGATGTTAGGCAAGAATAAGTCCCCAAATTGGGGTAAATTGCGTCAAAAATATTGGTTGTCTTGGAACTGGTCTTGGGTGGTTCTGGTTGGTCCATTTACCCTGAAATTTTGTCTCATATGAGGGTAGACGTATATTGACCATTTTATATAAAATAATCTTCCAGGGTGGTCGTGAAGTAAAGTTATGCCACAATCAATGTACCTAATATGGGCACTTTTATGACGAGTGCTTGTATTGGAACTGGTCCTGAGCGGTTCTGGTTGGTCCATTGGTGCCCAATGTGCCTAATATGGGCACTTTTATGGGTAGATGTATAATTCACAATTTTGTGTAAAATTGGTCTTCCAGGGAGGTTCTGGGGGGGATGTTAGGCCAGAAATAGTGCCCAAATTGGGGTAAATTGCGTCAAAAATAGTGGTTGTCTTGGAACTTGTCTTGGGTGGTTCTGGTTGGTCCATTTACCCTGAAATTGTGTCTCATATGAGGGGAGATGTATATTGAACATAATGTATAAAATAATCTTCCAGGGTGGTTGTGAAGTAAAGTTATGCCACAATCAATGTGCCTAATATGGGCACTTTTATGACAACGAGTGCTTGTGTTGGAACTGGTCCTGAGTGGTTCTGGTTGGTCCATTTACCCTGAAATTGTGTCTCATATGAGGGGAGATGTTAGGCAAGAATAAGTGCCCAAATTGGGGTAAATTGCGTCAAAAATAGTGGTGGTCTTGGAACTGGTCTTGGGTGGTTCTGGTTGGTCCATTTACCCTGAAATTTTGTCTCATATGAGGGTAGACGTATATTGACCATTTTGTATAAAATAATCTTCCAGGGTGGTCGTGAAGTAAAGTTATGCCACAATCAATGTACCTAATATGGGCACTTTTATGACAACGAGTGCTTGTATTGGAACTGGTCCTGAGCGGTTCTGGTTGGTCCATTTACCCGGGAATTGTGTCTCATTTGTGGGTAGATGTATAATTCACAATTTTGTGTAAAATTGGTCTTCCAGGGAGGTTCTGGAGGGATGTTAGGCCAGAAATAGTGCCCAAATTGGGGTAAATTGCGTCAAAAATAGTGGTTGCATTGTAACTGGTCCTGGATGGTTCTGGTTGGTCCATTTACCCTTAAATTTTGTCTCATATGAGGGTAGACATATATTGACCAATTTGTATAAAATAATCTTCCAGGGTGGTTGTGAAGTAAAGTTATGCCACAATCAATGTGCCTAATATGGGCACTTTTATGACAACGAGTGCTTGTGTTGGAACTGGTCCTGAGTGGTTCTGGTTGGTCCATTTACCCTGAAATTGTGTCTCATATGAGGGGAGATGTATATTGACCATTTTCTATAAAATAATCTTCCAGGGAGGTTCTGGGTGGATGTTAGGCAAGAATAAGTGCCCAAATTGGGGTAAATTGCGTCAAAAATAGTGGTTGTCTTGGAACTTGTCTTGGGTGGTTCTGGTTGGTCCATTTACCCTGAAATTGTGTCTCATAAGAGGGGAGATGTATATTGACCATAATGTATAAAATAATCTTCCAGGGTGGTTGTGAAGTAAAGTTATGCCACAATCAATGTGCCTAATATGGACACTTTTATGACAACGAGTGCTTGTGTTGGAACTGGTCCTGAGTGGTTCTGGTTGGTCCATTTACCCTGAAATTGTGTCTCATATGAGGGGAGATGTATATTGACCATTTTCTATAAAATAGTCTTCCAGGGAGGTTCTGGGTGGATGTTAGGCAAGAATAAGTCCCCAAATTGGGGTAAATTGCGTCAAAAATAGTGGTTGTCTTGGAACTGGTCTTGGGTGGTTCTGGTTGGTCCATTTACCCTGAAATTTTGTCTCATATGAGGGGAGATGTATATTGACCATAATGTATAAAATAATCTTCCAGGGTGGTTGTGAAGTAAAGTTATGCCACAATCAATGTGCCTAATATGGACACTTTTATGACAACGAGTGCTTGTGTTGGAACTGGTCCTGAGTGGTTCTGGTTGGTCCATTTACCCTGAAATTGTGTCTCATATGAGGGGAGATGTATATTGACCATTTTCTATAAAATAATCTTCCAGGGAGGTTCTGGGTGGATGTTAGGCAAGAATAAGTGCCCAAATTGGGGTAAATTGCGTCAAAAATAGTGGTTGTCTTGGAACTTGTCTTGGGTGGTTCTGGTTGGTCCATTTACCCTGAAATTGTGTCTCATAAGAGGGGAGATGTATATTGACCATAATGTATAAAATAATCTTCCAGGGTGGTTGTGAAGTAAAGTTATGCCACAATCAATGTGCCTAATATGGACACTTTTATGACAACGAGTGCTTGTGTTGGAACTGGTCCTGAGTGGTTCTGGTTGGTCCATTTACCCTGAAATTGTGTCTCATATGAGGGGAGATGTATATTGACCATTTTCTATAAAATAGTCTTCCAGGGAGGTTCTGGGTGGATGTTAGGCAAGAATAAGTCCCCAAATTGGGGTAAATTGCGTCAAAAATAGTGGTTGTCTTGGAACTGGTCTTGGGTGGTTCTGGTTGGTCCATTTACCCTGAAATTTTGTCTCATATGAGGGGAGATGTATATTGACCATAATGTATAAAATAATCTTCCAGGGTGGTTGTGAAGTAAAGTTATGCCACAATCAATGTGCCTAATATGGACACTTTTATGACAACGAGTGCTTGTGTTGGAACTGGTCCTGAGTGGTTCTGGTTGGTCCATTTACCCTGAAATTGTGTCTCATATGAGGGGAGATGTATATTGACCATTTTCTATAAAATAATCTTCCAGTGAGGTTCTGGGTGGATGTTAGGCAAGAATAAGTGCCCAAATTGGGGTAAATTGCGTCAAAAATAGTGGTGGTCTTGGAACTTGTCTTGGGTGGTTCTGGTTGGTCCATTTACCCTGAAATTTTGTCTCATATGAGGGGAGATGTATATTGACCATTCTGTATAAAATGATCTTCCAGGGTGGTTGTGAAGTAAAGTTATGCCACAATCAATGTGCCTAATATGGGCACTTTTATGACAACGAGTGCTTGTGTTGGAACTGGTCCTGAGTGGTTCTGGTTGGTCCATTTACCCTGAAATTGTGTCTCATATGAGGGGAGATGTATATTGACCATTTTCTATAAAATAATCTTCCAGGGAGGTTCTGGGTGGATGTTAGGCAAGAATAAGTGCCCAAATTGGGGTAAATTGCGTCAAAAATAGTGGTTGTCTTGGAACTTGTCTTGGGTGGTTCTGGTTGGTCCATTTACCCTGAAATTGTGTCTCATATGAGGGGAGATGTATATTGAACATAATGTATAAAATAATCTTCCAGGGTGGTTGTGAAGTAAAGTTATGCCACAATCAATGTGCCTAATATGGGCACTTTTATGACAACGAGTGCTTGTGTTGGAACTGGTCCTGAGTGGTTCTGGTTGGTCCATTTACCCTGAAATTGTGTCTCATATGAGGGGAGATGTTAGGCAAGAATAAGTGCCCAAATTGGGGTAAATTGCGTCAAAAATAGTGGTGGTCTTGGAACTGGTCTTGGGTGGTTCTGGTTGGTCCATTTACCCTGAAATTTTGTCTCATATGAGGGTAGACGTATATTGACCATTTTGTATAAAATAATCTTCCAGGGTGGTCGTGAAGTAAAGTTATGCCACAATCAATGTACCTAATATGGGCACTTTTATGACAACGAGTGCTTGTATTGGAACTGGTCCTGAGCGGTTCTGGTTGGTCCCTTTACCCAGGAATTGTGTCTCATTTGTGGGTAGATGTATAATTCACAATTTTGTGTAAAATTGGTCTTCCAGGGAGGTTCTGGAGGGATGTTAGGCCAGAAATAGTGCCCAAATTGGGGTAAATTGCGTCAAAAATAGTGGTTGCATTGTAACTGGTCCTGGATGGTTCTGGTTGGTCCATTTACCCTTAAATTTTGTCTCATATGAGGGTAGACATATATTGACCAATTTGTATAAAATAATCTTCCAGGGTGGTTGTGAAGTAAAGTTATGCCACAATCAATGTGCCTAATATGGGCACTTTTATGACAACGAGTGCTTGTGTTGGAACTGGTCCTGAGTGGTTCTGGTTGGTCCATTTACCCTGAAATTGTGTCTCATATGAGGGGAGATGTATATTGACCATTTTCTATAAAATAATCTTCCAGGAAGGTTCTGGGTGGATGTTAGGCAAGAATAAGTGCCCAAATTGGGGTAAATTGCGTCAAAAATAGTGGTTGTCTTGGAACTTGTCTTGGGTGGTTCTGGTTGGTCCATTTACCCTGAAATTGTGTCTCATATGAGGGGAGATGTATATTGACCATAATGTATAAAATAATCTTCCAGGGTGGTTGTGAAGTAAAGTTATGCCACAATCAATGTGCCTAATATGGACACTTTTATGACAACGAGTGCTTGTGTTGGAACTGGTCCTGAGTGGTTCTGGTTGGTCCATTTACCCTGAAATTGTGTCTCATATGAGGGGAGATGTATATTGACCATTTTCTATAAAATAGTCTTCCAGGGAGGTTCTGGGTGGATGTTAGGCAAGAATAAGTCCCCAAATTGGGGTAAATTGCGTCAAAAATAGTGGTTGTCTTGGAACTGGTCTTGGGTGGTTCTGGTTGGTCCATTTACCCTGAAATTTTGTCTCATATGAGGGTAGACGTATATTGACCATTTTATATAAAATAATCTTCCAGGGTGGTCGTGAAGTAAAGTTATGCCACAATCAATGTACCTAATATGGGCACTTTTATGACAACGAGTGCTTGTATTGGAACTGGTCCTGAGCGGTTCTGGTTGGTCCATTTACCCGGGAATTGTGTCTCATTTGTGGGTAGATGTATAATTCACAATTTTGTGTAAAATTGGTCTTCCAGGGAGGTTCTGGGGGGGATGTTAGGCCAGAAATAGTGCCCAAATTGGGGTAAATTGCGTCAAAAATAGTGGTTGCATTGTAACTGGTCCTGGGTGGTTCTGGTTGGTCCATTTACCCTGAAATTTTGTCTCATATGAGGGTAGACGTATATTGACCATTTTGTAAAAAATAATCTTCCAGGGTGGTTGTGAAGTAAAGTTATGCCACAATCAATGTGCCTAATATGGGCACTTTTATGACAACGAGTGCTTGTGTTGGAACTGGTCCTGAGTGGTTCTGGTTGGTCCATTTACCCTGAAATTGTGTCTCATATGAGGGGAGATGTATATTGACCATTTTCTATAAAATAATCTTCCAGGGAGGTTCTGGGTGGATGTTAGGCAAGAATAAGTGCCCAAATTGGGGTAAATTGCGTCAAAAATAGTGGTTGTCTTGGAACTTGTCTTGGGTGGTTCTGGTTGGTCCATTTACCCTGAAATTGTGTCTCATATGAGGGGAGATGTATATTGACCATTTTGTATAAAATAATCTTCCAGGGTGGTTGTGAAGTAAAGTTATGCCACAATCAATGTGCCTAATATGGGCACTTTTATGACAACGAGTGCTTGTGTTGGAACTGGTCCTGAGTGGTTCTGGTTGGTCCATTTAACCTGAAATTGTGTCTCATATGAGGGGAGATGTATATTGACCATTTTCTATAAAATAATCTTCCAGGGAGGTTCTGGGTGGATGTTAGGCAAGAATAAGTGCCCAAATTGGGGTAAATTGCGTCAAAAATAGTGGTTGTCTTGGAACTTGTCTTGGGTGGTTCTGGTTGGTCCATTTACCCTGAAATTGTGTCTCATATGAGGGGAGATGTATATTGACCATAATGTATAAAATAATCTTCCAGGGTGGTTGTGAAGTAAGGTTATGCCACAATCAATGTGCCTAATATGGACACTTTTATGACAACGAGTGCTTGTGTTGGAACTGGTCCTGAGTGGTTCTGGTTGGTCCATTTACCCTGAAATTGTGTCTCATATGAGGGGAGATGTATATTGACCATTTTCTATAAAATAGTCTTCCAGGGAGGTTCTGGGTGGATGTTAGGCAAGAATAAGTCCCCAAATTGGGGTAAATTGCGTCAAAAATATTGGTTGTCTTGGAACTGGTCTTGGGTGGTTCTGGTTGGTCCATTTACCCTGAAATTTTGTCTCATATGAGGGTAGACGTATATTGACCATTTTATATAAAATAATCTTCCAGGGTGGTCGTGAAGTAAAGTTATGCCACAATCAATGTACCTAATATGGGCACTTTTATGACGAGTGCTTGTATTGGAACTGGTCCTGAGCGGTTCTGGTTGGTCCATTGGTGCCCAATGTGCCTAATATGGGCACTTTTATGGGTAGATGTATAATTCACAATTTTGTGTAAAATTGGTCTTCCAGGGAGGTTCTGGGGGGGATGTTAGGCCAGAAATAGTGCCCAAATTGGGGTAAATTGCGTCAAAAATAGTGGTTGTCTTGGAACTTGTCTTGGGTGGTTCTGGTTGGTCCATTTACCCTGAAATTGTGTCTCATATGAGGGGAGATGTATATTGAACATAATGTATAAAATAATCTTCCAGGGTGGTTGTGAAGTAAAGTTATGCCACAATCAATGTGCCTAATATGGGCACTTTTATGACAACGAGTGCTTGTGTTGGAACTGGTCCTGAGTGGTTCTGGTTGGTCCATTTACCCTGAAATTGTGTCTCATATGAGGGGAGATGTTAGGCAAGAATAAGTGCCCAAATTGGGGTAAATTGCGTCAAAAATAGTGGTGGTCTTGGAACTGGTCTTGGGTGGTTCTGGTTGGTCCATTTACCCTGAAATTTTGTCTCATATGAGGGTAGACGTATATTGACCATTTTGTATAAAATAATCTTCCAGGGTGGTCGTGAAGTAAAGTTATGCCACAATCAATGTACCTAATATGGGCACTTTTATGACAACGAGTGCTTGTATTGGAACTGGTCCTGAGCGGTTCTGGTTGGTCCATTTACCCGGGAATTGTGTCTCATTTGTGGGTAGATGTATAATTCACAATTTTGTGTAAAATTGGTCTTCCAGGGAGGTTCTGGAGGGATGTTAGGCCAGAAATAGTGCCCAAATTGGGGTAAATTGCGTCAAAAATAGTGGTTGCATTGTAACTGGTCCTGGATGGTTCTGGTTGGTCCATTTACCCTTAAATTTTGTCTCATATGAGGGTAGACATATATTGACCAATTTGTATAAAATAATCTTCCAGGGTGGTTGTGAAGTAAAGTTATGCCACAATCAATGTGCCTAATATGGGCACTTTTATGACAACGAGTGCTTGTGTTGGAACTGGTCCTGAGTGGTTCTGGTTGGTCCATTTACCCTGAAATTGTGTCTCATATGAGGGGAGATGTATATTGACCATTTTCTATAAAATAATCTTCCAGGGAGGTTCTGGGTGGATGTTAGGCAAGAATAAGTGCCCAAATTGGGGTAAATTGCGTCAAAAATAGTGGTTGTCTTGGAACTTGTCTTGGGTGGTTCTGGTTGGTCCATTTACCCTGAAATTGTGTCTCATATGAGGGGAGATGTATATTGACCATAATGTATAAAATAATCTTCCAGGGTGGTTGTGAAGTAAAGTTATGCCACAATCAATGTGCCTAATATGGACACTTTTATGACAACGAGTGCTTGTGTTGGAACTGGTCCTGAGTGGTTCTGGTTGGTCCATTTACCCTGAAATTGTGTCTCATATGAGGGGAGATGTATATTGACCATTTTCTATAAAATAGTCTTCCAGGGAGGTTCTGGGTGGATGTTAGGCAAGAATAAGTCCCCAAATTGGGGTAAATTGCGTCAAAAATAGTGGTTGTCTTGGAACTGGTCTTGGGTGGTTCTGGTTGGTCCATTTACCCTGAAATTTTGTCTCATATGAGGGTAGACGTATATTGACCATTTTATATAAAATAATCTTCCAGGGTGGTCGTGAAGTAAAGTTATGCCACAATCAATGTACCTAATATGGGCACTTTTATGACAACGAGTGCTTGTATTGGAACTGGTCCTGAGCGGTTCTGGTTGGTCCATTTACCCGGGAATTGTGTCTCATTTGTGGGTAGATGTATAATTCACAATTTTGTGTAAAATTGGTCTTCCAGGGAGGTTCTGGGGGGGATGTTAGGCCAGAAATAGTGCCCAAATTGGGGTAAATTGCGTCAAAAATAGTGGTTGCATTGTAACTGGTCCTGGGTGGTTCTGGTTGGTCCATTTACCCTGAAATTTTGTCTCATATGAGGGTAGACGTATATTGACCATTTTGTAAAAAATAATCTTCCAGGGTGGTTGTGAAGTAAAGTTATGCCACAATCAATGTGCCTAATATGGGCACTTTTATGACAACGAGTGCTTGTGTTGGAACTGGTCCTGAGTGGTTCTGGTTGGTCCATTTACCCTGAAATTGTGTCTCATATGAGGGGAGATGTATATTGACCATTTTCTATAAAATAATCTTCCAGGGAGGTTCTGGGTGGATGTTAGGCAAGAATAAGTGCCCAAATTGGGGTAAATTGCGTCAAAAATAGTGGTTGTCTTGGAACTTGTCTTGGGTGGTTCTGGTTGGTCCATTTACCCTGAAATTGTGTCTCATATGAGGGGAGATGTATATTGACCATTTTGTATAAAATAATCTTCCAGGGTGGTTGTGAAGTAAAGTTATGCCACAATCAATGTGCCTAATATGGGCACTTTTATGACAACGAGTGCTTGTGTTGGAACTGGTCCTGAGTGGTTCTGGTTGGTCCATTTAACCTGAAATTGTGTCTCATATGAGGGGAGATGTATATTGACCATTTTCTATAAAATAATCTTCCAGGGAGGTTCTGGGTGGATGTTAGGCAAGAATAAGTGCCCAAATTGGGGTAAATTGCGTCAAAAATAGTGGTTGTCTTGGAACTTGTCTTGGGTGGTTCTGGTTGGTCCATTTACCCTGAAATTGTGTCTCATATGAGGGGAGATGTATATTGACCATAATGTATAAAATAATCTTCCAGGGTGGTTGTGAAGTAAAGTTATGCCACAATCAATGTGCCTAATATGGACACTTTTATGACAACGAGTGCTTGTGTTGGAACTGGTCCTGAGTGGTTCTGGTTGGTCCATTTACCCTGAAATTGTGTCTCATATGAGGGGAGATGTATATTGACCATTTTCTATAAAATAGTCTTCCAGGGAGGTTCTGGGTGGATGTTAGGCAAGAATAAGTCCCCAAATTGGGGTAAATTGCGTCAAAAATATTGGTTGTCTTGGAACTGGTCTTGGGTGGTTCTGGTTGGTCCATTTACCCTGAAATTTTGTCTCATATGAGGGTAGACGTATATTGACCATTTTATATAAAATAATCTTCCAGGGTGGTCGTGAAGTAAAGTTATGCCACAATCAATGTACCTAATATGGGCACTTTTATGACAACGAGTGCTTGTATTGGAACTGGTCCTGAGCGGTTCTGGTTGGTCCATTGGTGCCCAATGTGCCTAATATGGGCACTTTTATGGGTAGATGTATAATTCACAATTTTGTGTAAAATTGGTCTTCCAGGGAGGTTCTGGGGGGGATGTTAGGCCAGAAATAGTGCCCAAATTGGGGTAAATTGCGTCAAAAATAGTGGTTGCATTGTAACTGGTCCTGGGTGGTTCTGGTTGGTCCATTTACCCTGAAATTTTGTCTCATATGAGGGTAGACGTATATTGACCATTTTGTATAAAATAATCTTCCAGGGTGGTTGTGAAGTAAAGTTATGCCACAATCAATGTGCCTAATATGGGCACTTTTATGACAACGAGTGCTTGTGTTGGAACTGGTCCTGAGTGGTTCTGGTTGGTCCATTTACCCTGAAATTGTGTCTCATATGAGGGGAGATGTATATTGACCATTTTCTATGAAATAATCTTCCAGGGAGGTTCTGGGTGGATGTTAGGCAAGAATAAGTGCCCAAATTGGGGTAAATTGCGTCAAAAATAGTGGTTGTCTTGGAACTTGTCTTGGGTGGTTCTGGTTGGTCCATTTACCCTGAAATTGTGTCTCATATGAGGGGAGATGTATATTGACCATAGTGTATAAAATAATCTTCCAGGGTGGTTGTGAAGTAAAGTTATGCCACAATCAATGTGCCTAATATGGACACTTTTATGACAACGAGTGCTTGTGTTGGAACTGGTCCTGAGTGGTTCTGGTTGGTCCATTTACCCTGAAATTGTGTCTCATATGAGGGGAGATGTATATTGACCATTTTCTATAAAATAGTCTTCCAGGGAGGTTCTGGGTGGATGTTAGGCAAGAATAAGTCCCCAAATTGGGGTAAATTGCGTCAAAAATAGTGGTTGTCTTGGAACTGGTCTTGGGTGGTTCTGGTTGGTCCATTTACCCTGAAATTTTGTCTCATATGAGGGTAGACGTATATTGACCATTTTATATAAAATAATCTTCCAGGGTGGTCGTGAAGTAAAGTTATGCCACAATCAATGTACCTAATATGGGCACTTTTATGACAACGAGTGCTTGTATTGGAACTGGTCCTGAGCGGTTCTGGTTGGTCCATTTACCCGGGAATTGTGTCTCATTTGTGGGTAGATGTATAATTCACAATTTTGTGTAAAATTGGTCTTCCAGGGAGGTTCTGGGGGGGATGTTAGGCCAGAAATAGTGCCCAAATTGGGGTAAATTGCGTCAAAAATAGTGGTTGCATTGTAACTGGTCCTGGGTGGTTCTGGTTGGTCCATTTACCCTGAAATTTTGTCTCATATGAGGGTAGACGTATATTGACCATTTTCTATAAAATAATCTTCCAGGGAGGTTCTGGGTGGATGTTAGGCAAGAATAAGTGCCCAAATTGGGGTAAATTGCGTCAAAAATAGTGGTTGTCTTGGAACTTGTCTTGGGTGGTTCTGGTTGGTCCATTTACCCTGAAATTGTGTCTCATATGAGGGGAGATGTATATTGACCATAATGTATAAAATAATCTTCCAGGGTGGTTGTGAAGTAAAGTTATGCCACAATCAATGTGCCTAATATGGACACTTTTATGACAACGAGTGCTTGTGTTGGAACTGGTCCTGAGTGGTTCTGGTTGGTCCATTTACCCTGAAATTGTGTCTCATATGAGGGGAGATGTATATTGACCATTTTCTATAAAATAATCTTCCAGGGAGGTTCTGGGTGGATGTTAGGCAAGAATAAGTGCCCAAATTGGGGTAAATTGCGTCAAAAATAGTGGTTGTCTTGGAACTTGTCTTGGGTGGTTCTGGTTGGTCCATTTACCCTGAAATTGTGTCTCATATGAGGGGAGATGTATATTGACCATAATGTATAAAATAATCTTCCAGGGTGGTTGTGAAGTAAAGTTATGCCACAATCAATGTGCCTAATATGGGCACTTTTATGACAACGAGTGCTTGTGTTGGAACTGGTCCTGAGTGGTTCTGGTTGGTCCATTTACCCTGAAATTGTGTCTCATATGAGGGGAGATGTTAGGCAAGAATAAGTGCCCAAATTGGGGTAAATTGCGTCAAAAATAGTGGTGGTCTTGGAACTGGTCTTGGGTGGTTCTGGTTGGTCCATTTACCCTGAAATTTTGTCTCATATGAGGGTAGACGTATATTGACCATTTTGTATAAAATAATCTTCCAGGGTGGTCGTGAAGTAAAGTTATGCCACAATCAATGTACCTAATATGGGCACTTTTATGACAACGAGTGCTTGTATTGGAACTGGTCCTGAGCGGTTCTGGTTGGTCCATTTACCCGGGAATTGTGTCTCATTTGTGGGTAGATGTATAATTCACAATTTTGTGTAAAATTGGTCTTCCAGGGAGGTTCTGGAGGGATGTTAGGCCAGAAATAGTGCCCAAATTGGGGTAAATTGCGTCAAAAATAGTGGTTGCATTGTAACTGGTCCTGGATGGTTCTGGTTGGTCCATTTACCCTTAAATTTTGTCTCATATGAGGGTAGACATATATTGACCAATTTGTATAAAATAATCTTCCAGGGTGGTTGTGAAGTAAAGTTATGCCACAATCAATGTGCCTAATATGGGCACTTTTATGACAACGAGTGCTTGTGTTGGAACTGGTCCTGAGTGGTTCTGGTTGGTCCATTTACCCTGAAATTGTGTCTCATATGAGGGGAGATGTATATTGACCATTTTCTATAAAATAATCTTCCAGGGAGGTTCTGGGTGGATGTTAGGCAAGAATAAGTGCCCAAATTGGGGTAAATTGCGTCAAAAATAGTGGTTGTCTTGGAACTTGTCTTGGGTGGTTCTGGTTGGTCCATTTACCCTGAAATTGTGTCTCATATGAGGGGAGATGTATATTGACCATTTTGTATAAAATTTTCTTCCAGGGTGGTTGTGAAGTAAAGTTATGCCACAATCAATGTGCCAAATATGGGCACTTTTATGACAACGAGTGCTTGTGTTGGAACTGGTCCTGAGTGGTTCTGGTTGGTCCATTTACCCTGAAATTGTGTCTCATATGAGGGGAGATGTATATTGACCATTTTCTATAAAATAATCTTCCAGGGAGGTTCTGGGTGGATGTTAGGCAAGAATAAGTGCCCAAATTGGGGTAAATTGCGTCAAAAATTGTGGTTGTCTCGGAACTTGTCTTGGGTGGTTCTGGTTGGTCCATTTACCCTGAAATTGTGTCTCATATGAGGGGAGATGTATATTGACCATAATGTATAAAATAATCTTCCAGGGTGGTTGTGAAGTAAAGTTATGCCACAATCAATGTGCCTAATATGGACACTTTTATGACAACGAGTGCTTGTGTTGGAACTGGTCCTGAGTGGTTCTGGTTGGTCCATTTACCCTGAAATTGTGTCTCATATGAGGGTAGATGTATAATTCACAATTTTGTGTAAAATTGGTCTTCCAGGGAGGTTCTGGGGGGATGTTAGGCCAGAAATAGTGCCCAAATTGGGGTAAATTTCGTTAAAAATAGTGGTTGCATTGTAACTGGTCTTGGGTGGTTCTGGTTGGTCCATTTACCCTGAAATTTTGTCTGATATGAGGGGAGATGTATATTGACCATTCTGTATAAAATGATCATCCAAGGTGGTTGTGAAGTAAAGTTATGCCACAATCAATGTGCCTAATATGGGCACTTTTATGACAACGAGTGCTTGTGTTGGAACTGGTCCTGAGTGGTTCTGGTTGGTCCATTTACCCTGAAATTGTGTCTCATATGAGGGGAGATGTATATTGACCATTTTCTATAAAATAATCTTCCAGGGAGGTTCTGGGTGGATGTTAGGCAAGAATAAGTGCCCAAATTGGGGTAAATTGCGTCAAAAATAGTGGTTGTCTTGGAACTTGTCTTGGGTGGTTCTGGTTGGTCCATTTACCCTGAAATTGTGTCTCATATGAGGGGAGATGTATATTGACCATAATGTATAAAATAATCTTCCAGGGTGGTTGTGAAGTAAAGTTATGCCACAATCAATGTGCCTAATATGGACACTTTTATGACAACGAGTGCTTTTGTTGGAACTGGTCCTGAGTGGTTCTGGTTGGTCCATTTACCCTGAAATTGTGTCTCATATGAGGGGAGATGTATATTGACCATTTTCTAGAAAATAGTCTTCCAGGGAGGTTCTGGGTGGATGTTAGGCAAGAATAAGTCCCCAAATTGGGGTAAATTGCGTCAAAAATAGTGGTTGTCTTGGAACTTGTCTTGGGTGGTTCTGGTTGGTCCATTTACCCTGAAATTGTGTCTCATATGAGGGGAGATGTATATTGACCATTTTATATAAAATAATCTTCCAGGGTGGTCGTGAAGTAAAGTTATGCCACAATCAATGTACCTAATATGGGCACTTTTATGACAACGAGTGCTTGTATTGGAACTGGTCCTGAGCGGTTCTGGTTGGTCCATTTACCCGGGAATTGTGTCTCATTTGTGTGTAGATGTATAATTCACAATTTTGTGTAAAATTGGTCTTCCAGGGAGGTTCTGGGGGGGATGTTAGGCCAGAAATAGTGCCCAAATTGGGGTAAATTGCGTCAAAAATAGTGGTTGCATTGTAACTGGTCCTGGGTGGTTCTGGTTGGTCCATTTACCCTGAAATTTTGTCTCATATGAGGGGAGATGTATATTGACCATAATGTATAAAATAATCTTCCAGGGTGGTTGTGAAGTAAAGTTATGCCACAATCAATGTGCCTAATATGGACACTTTTATGACAACGAGTGCTTGTGTTGGAACTGGTCCTGAGTGGTTCTGGTTGGTCCATTTACCCTGAAATTGTGTCTCATATGAGGGGAGATGTATATTGACCATTTTCTATAAAATAGTCTTCCAGGGAGGTTCTGGGGGGATGTTAGGCCAGAAATAGTGCCCAAATTGGGGTAAATTTCGTTAAAAATAGTGGTTGCATTTGAACTGGTCTTGGGTGGTTCTGGTTGGTCCATTTACCGTGAAATTTTGTCTCATATGAGGGTAGATGTATATTGACCATTTTGTATAAAATAATCTTCCAGGGTGGTTGTGAAGTAAAGTTATGCCACAATCAATGTGCCTAATATGGGCACTTTTATGACAACGAGTGCTTGTGTTGGAACTGGTCCTGAGTGGTTCTGGTTGGTCCATTTACCCTGAAATTGTGTCTCATATGAGGGGAGATGTATATTGACCATTTTCTATAAAATAATCTTCCAGGGAGGTTCTGGGTGGATGTTAGGCAAGAATAAGTGCCCAAATTGGGGTAAATTAGGTCAAAAATAGTGGTTGTCTTGGAACTTGTCTTGGGTGGTTCTGGTTGGTCCATTTACCCTGAAATTGTGTCTCATATGAGGGGAGATGTATATTGACCATAATGTATAAAATAATCTTCCAGGGTGGTTGTGAAGTAAAGTTATGCCACAATCAATGTGCCTAATATGGACACTTTTATGACAACGAGTGCTTGTGTTGGAACTGGTCCTGAGTGGTTCTGGTTGGTCCATTTACCCTGAAATTGTGTCTCATATGAGGGGAGATGTATATTGACCATTTTCTATAAAATAGTCTTCCAGGGAGGTTCTGGGTGGATGTTAGGCAAGAATAAGTCCCCAAATTGGGGTAAATTGCGTCGAAAATAGTGGTTGTCTTGGAACTGGTCTTGGGTGGTTCTGGTTGGTCCATTTACCCTGAAATTTTGTCTCATATGAGGGTAGACGTATATTGACCATTTTATATAAAATAATCTTCCAGGGTGGTCGTGAAGTAAAGTTATGCCACAATCAATGTACCTAATATGGGCACTTTTATGACAACGAGTGCTTGTATTGGAACTGGTCCTGAGCGGTTCTGGTTGGTCCATTTACCCGGGAATTGTGTCTCATTTGTGGGTAGATGTATAATTCACAATTTTGTGTAAAATTGGTCTTCCAGGGAGGTTCTGGGGGGGATGTTAGGCCAGAAATAGTGCCCAAATTGGGGTAAATTGCGTCAAAAATAGTGGTTGCATTGTAACTGGTCCTGGGTGGTTCTGGTTGGTCCATTTACCCTGAAATTTTGTCTCATATGAGGGTAGACGTATATTGACCATTTTGTATAAAATAATCTTCCAGGGTGGTTGTGAAGTTAAGTTATGCCACAATCAATGTGCCTAATATGGGCACTTTTATGACAACGAGTGCTTGTGTTGGAACTGGTCCTGAGTGGTTCTGGTTGGTCCATTTACCCTGAAATTGTGTCTCATATGAGGGGAGATGTATATTGACCATTTTCTATAAAATAATCTTCCAGGGAGGTTCTGGGTGGATGTTAGGCAAGAATAAGTGCCCAAATTGGGGTAAATTGCGTCAAAAATAGTGGTTGTCTTGGAACTTGTCTTGGGTGGTTCTGGTTGGTCCATTTACCCTGAAATTGTGTCTCATATGAGGGGAGATGTATATTGACCATTTTGTATAAAATAATCTTCCAGGGTGGTTGTGAAGTAAAGTTATGCCACAATCAATGTGCCTAATATGGGCACTTTTATGACAACGAGTGCTTGTGTTGGAACTGGTCCTGAGTGGTTCTGGTTGGTCCATTTACCCTGAAATTGTGTCTCATATGAGGGGAGATGTATATTGACCATTTTCTATAAAATAATCTTCCAGGGAGGTTCTGGGTGGATGTTAGGCAAGAATAAGTGCCCAAATTGGGGTAAATTGCGTCAAAAATAGTGGTTGTCTCGGAACTTGTCTTGGGTGGTTCTGGTTGGTCCATTTACCCTGAAATTGTGTCTCATATGAGGGGAGATGTATATTGACCATAATGTATAAAATAATCTTCCAGGGTGGTTGTGAAGTAAAGTTATGCCACAATCAATGTGCCTAATATGGACACTTTTATGACAACGAGTGCTTGTGTTGGAACTGGTCCTGAGTGGTTCTGGTTGGTCCATTTACCCTGAAATTGTGTCTCCTATGAGGGTAGATGTATAATTCACAATTTTGTGTAAAATTGGTCTTCCAGGGAGGTTCTGGGGGGATGTTAGGCCAGAAATAGTGCCCAAATTGGGGTAAATTTCGTTAAAAATAGTGGTTGCATTGTAACTGGTCTTGGGTGGTTCTGGTTGGTCCATTTACCCTGAAATTTTGTCTGATATGAGGGGAGATGTATATTGACCATTCTGTATAAAATGATCATCCAAGGTGGTTGTGAAGTAAAGTTATGCCACAATCAATGTGCCTAATATGGGCACTTTTATGACAACGAGTGCTTGTGTTGGAACTGGTCCTGAGTGGTTCTGGTTGGTCCATTTACCCTGAAATTGTGTCTCATATGAGGGGAGATGTATATTGACCATTTTCTATAAAATAATCTTCCAGTGAGGTTCTGGGTGGATGTTAGGCAAGAATAAGTGCCCAAATTGGGGTAAATTGCGTCAAAAATAGTGGTTGTCTTGGAACTTGTCTTGGGTGGTTCTGGTTGGTCCATTTACCCTGAAATTGTGTCTCATATGAGGGGAGATGTATATTGACCATTTTGTATAAAATAATCTTCCAGGGTGGTTGTGAAGTAAAGTTATGCCACAATCAATGTGCCTAATATGGGCACTTTTATGACAACGAGTGCTTGTGTTGGAACTGGTCCTGAGTGGTTCTGGTTGGTCCATTTACCCTGAAATTGTGTCTCATATGAGGGGAGATGTATATTGACCATTTTCTATAAAATAATCTTCCAGGGAGGTTCTGGGTGGATGTTAGGCAAGAATAAGTGCCCAAATTGGGGTAAATTGCGTCAAAAATAATGGTTGTCTTGGAACTTGTCTTGGGTGGTTCTGGTTGGTCCATTTACCCTGAAATTGTGTCTCATATGAGGGGAGATGTATATTGACCATAATGTATAAAATAATCTTCCAGGGTGGTTGTGAAGTAAAGTTATGCCACAATCAATGTGCCTAATATGGACACTTTTATGACAACGAGTGCTTTTGTTGGAACTGGTCCTGAGTGGTTCTGGTTGGTCCATTTACCCTGAAATTGTGTCTCATATGAGGGGAGATGTATATTGACCATTTTCTATAAAATAGTCTTCCAGGGAGGTTCTGGGTGGATGTTAGGCAAGAATAAGTCCCCAAATTGGGGTAAATTGCGTCAAAAATAGTGGTTGTCTTGGAACTTGTCTTGGGTGGTTCTGGTTGGTCCATTTACCCTGAAATTGTGTCTCATATGAGGGGAGATGTATATTGACCATTTTATATAAAATAATCTTCCAGGGTGGTCGTGAAGTAAAGTTATGCCACAATCAATGTACCTAATATGGGCACTTTTATGACAACGAGTGCTTGTATTGGAACTGGTCCTGAGCGGTTCTGGTTGGTCCATTTACCCGGGAATTGTGTCTCATTTGTGGGTAGATGTATAATTCACAATTTTGTGTAAAATTGGTCTTCCAGGGAGGTTCTGGGGGGGATGTTAGGCCAGAAATAGTGCCCAAATTGGGGTAAATTGCGTCAAAAATAGTGGTTGCATTGTAACTGGTCCTGGGTGGTTCTGGTTGGTCCATTTACCCTGAAATTTTGTCTCATATGAGGGGAGATGTATATTGACCATAATGTATAAAATAATCTTCCAGGGTGGTTGTGAAGTAAAGTTATGCCACAATCAATGTGCCTAATATGGGCACTTTTATGACAACGAGTGCTTGTGTTGGAACTGGTCCTGAGTGGTTCTGGTTGGTCCATTTACCCTGAAATTGTGTCTCATATGAGGGGAGATGTATATTGACCATTTTCTATAAAATAGTCTTCCAGGGAGGTTCTGGGGGGATGTTAGGCCAGAAATAGTGCCCAAATTGGGGTAAATTTCGTTAAAAATAGTGGTTGCATTTGAACTGGTCTTGGGTGGTTCTGGTTGGTCCATTTACCGTGAAATTTTGTCTCATATGAGGGTAGATGTATATTGACCATTTTGTATAAAATAATCTTCCAGGGTGGTTGTGAAGTAAAGTTATGCCACAATCAATGTGCCTAATATGGGCACTTTTATGACAACGAGTGCTTGTGTTGGAACTGGTCCTGAGTGGTTCTGGTTGGTCCATTTACCCTGAAATTGTGTCTCATATGAGGGGAGATGTATATTGACCATTTTCTATAAAATAATCTTCCAGGGAGGTTCTGGGTGGATGTTAGGCAAGAATAAGTGCCCAAATTGGGGTAAATTAGGTCAAAAATAGTGGTTGTCTTGGAACTTGTCTTGGGTGGTTCTGGTTGGTCCATTTACCCTGAAATTGTGTCTCATATGAGGGGAGATGTATATTGACCATAATGTATTAAATAATCTTCCAGGGTGGTTGTGAAGTAAAGTTATGCCACAATCAATGTGCCTAATATGGACACTTTTATGACAACGAGTGCTTGTGTTGGAACTGGTCCTGAGTGGTTTTGGTTGGTCCATTTACCCTGAAATTGTGTCTCATATGAGAGGAGATGTATATTGACCATTTTCTATAAAATAGTCTTCCAGGGAGGTTCTGGGTGGATGTTAGGCAAGAATAAGTCCCCAAATTGGGGTAAATTGCGTCGAAAATAGTGGTTGTCTTGGAACTGGTCTTGGGTGGTTCTGGTTGGTCCATTTACCCTGAAATTTTGTCTCATATGAGGGTAGACGTATATTGACCATTTTATATAAAATAATCTTCCAGGGTGGTCGTGAAGTAAAGTTATGCCACAATCAATGTACCTAATATGGGCACTTTTATGACAACGAGTGCTTGTATTGGAACTGGTCCTGAGCGGTTCTGGTTGGTCCATTTACCCGGGAATTGTGTCTCATTTGTGGGTAGATGTATAATTCACAATTTTGTGTAAAATTGGTCTTCCAGGGAGGTTCTGGGGGGGATGTTAGGCCAGAAATAGTGCCCAAATTGGGGTAAATTGCGTCAAAAATAGTGGTTGCATTGTAACTGGTCCTGGGTGGTTCTGGTTGGTCCATTTACCCTGAAATTTTGTCTCATATGAGGGTAGACGTATATTGACCATTTTGTATAAAATAATCTTCCAGGGTGGTTGTGAAGTAAAGTTATGCCACAATCAATGTGCCTAATATGGGCACTTTTATGACAACGAGTGCTTGTGTTGGAACTGGTCCTGAGTGGTTCTGGTTGGTCCATTTACCCTGAAATTGTGTCTCCTATGAGGGGAGATGTATATTGACCATTTTCTATAAAATAATCTTCCAGGGAGGTTCTGGGTGGATGTTAGGCAAGAATAAATGCCCAAATTGGGGTAAATTGTGTCAAAAATAGTGGTGGTCTTGGAACTTGTCTTGGGTGGTTCTGGTTAGTCCATTTACCCTGAAATTTTGTCTCATATGAGGGGAGATGTATATTGACCATTCTGTATAAAATGATCTTCCAGGGTGGTTGTGAAGTAAAGTTATGCCACAATCAATGTGCCTAATATGGGCACTTTTATGACAACGAGTGCTTGTGTTGGAACTGGTCCTGAGTGGTTCTGGTTGGTCCATTTACCCTGAAATTGTGTCTCATATGAGGGGAGATGTATATTGACCATTTTCTATAAAATAATCTTCCAGGGAGGTTCTGGGTGGATGTTAGGCAAGAATAAGTGCCCAAATTGGGGTAAATTGCGTCAAAAATAGTGGTTGTCTTGGAACTTGTCTTGGGTGGTTCTGGTTGGTCCATTTACCCTGAAATTGTGTCTCATATGAGGTGAGATGTATATTGACCATAATGTATAAAATAATCTTCCAGGGTGGTCGTGAAGTAAAGTTATGCCACAATCAATGTGCCTAATATGGGCACTTTTATGACAACGGGTGCTTGTGTTGGAACTGGTCCTGAGTGGTTCTGGTTGGTCCATTTACCCTGAAATTGTGTCTCATATGAGGGGAGATGTTAGGCAAGAATAAGTGCCCAAATTGGGGTAAATTGCGTCAAAAATAGTGGTGGTCTTGGAACTGGTCTTGGGTGGTTCTGGTTTGTCCATTTACCCTAAAATTTTGTCTCATATGAGGGTAGACGTATATTGACCATTTTGTATAAAATAATCTTCCAGGGTGGTCGTGAAGTAAAGTTATGCCACAATCAATGTACCTAATATGGGCACTTTTATGACAACGAGTGCTTGTATTGGAACTGGTCCTGAGCGGTTCTGGTTGGTCTATTTACCCGGGAATTGTGTCTCATTTGTGGGTAGATGTATAATTCACAATTTTGTGTAAAATTGGTCTTCCAGGGAGGTTCTGGGGGGATGTTAGGCCAGAAATAGTGCCCAAAATTGGGTAAATTTCGTTAAAAATAGTCGTTGCATTGTAACTGGTCTTGGGTGGTTCTGGTTGGTCCATTTACCCTGAAATTTTGTCTGATATGAGGGGAGATGTATATTGACCATTCTGTATAAAATGATCATCCAAGGTGGTTGTGAAGTAAAGTTATGCCACAATCAATGTACCTAATATGGGCACTTTTATGACAACGAGTGCTTGTATTGGAACTGGTCCTGAGCGGTTCTGGTTGGTCCATTTACCCGGGAATTGTGTCTCATTTGTGGGTAGATGTATAATTCACAATTTTGTGTAAAATTGGTCTTCCAGGGAGGTTCTGGAGGGATGTTAGGCCAGAAATAGTTCCCAAATTGGGGTAAATTGCGTCAAAAATAGTGGTTGCATTGTAACTGGTCCTGGATGGTTCTGGTTGGTCCATTTACCCTGAAATTTTGTCTCATATGAGGGTAGACGTATATTGACCAATTTGTATAAAATAATCTTCCAGGGTGGTTGTGAAGTAAAGTTATGTCACAATCAATGTGCCTAATATGGGCACTTTTATGACAACGAGTGCTTGTGTTGGAACTGGTCCTGAGTGGTTCTGGTTGGTCCATTTACCCTGAAATTGTGTCTCATATGAGGGGAGATGTATATTGACCATTTTCTATAAAATAATCTTCCAGGGAGGTTCTGGGTGGATGTTAGGCAAGAATAAGTGCCCAAATTGGGGTAAATTGCGTCAAAAATAGTGGTTGTCTTGGAACTTGTCTTGGGTGGTTCTGGTTGGTCCATTTACCCTGAAATTGTGTCTCATATGAGGGGAGATGTATATTGACCATTTTGTATAAAATAATCTTCCAGGGTGGTTGTGAAGTAAAGTTATGCCACAATCAATGTGCCTAATATGGGCACTTTTATGACAACGAGTGCTTGTGTTGGAACTGGTCCTGAGTGGTTCTGGTTGGTCCATTTACCCTGAAATTGTGTCTCATATGAGGGGAGATGTATATTGACCATTTTCTATAAAATAATCTTCCAGGGAGGTTCTGGGTGGATGTTAGGCAAGAATAAGTGCCCAAATTGGGGTAAATTGCGTCAAAAATAGTGGTTGTCTTGGAACTTGTCTTGGGTGGTTCTGGTTGGTCCATTTACCCTGAAATTGTGTCTCATATGAGGGGAGATGTATATTGACCATAATGTATAAAATAATCTTCCAGGGTGGTTGTGAAGTAAAGTTATGCCACAATCAATGTGCCTAATATGGACACTTTTATGACAACGAGTGCTTGTGTTGGAACTGGTCCTGAGTGGTTCTGGTTGGTCCATTTACCCTGAAATTGTGTCTCATATGAGGGGAGATGTATATTGACCATTTTCTATAAAATAATCTTCCAGTGAGGTTCTGGGTGGATGTTAGGCAAGAATAAGTGCCCAAATTGGGGTAAATTGCGTCAAAAATAGTGGTGGTCTTGGAACTTGTCTTGGGTGGTTCTGGTTGGTCCATTTACCCTGAAATTTTGTCTCATATGAGGGGAGATGTATATTGACCATTCTGTATAAAATGGTCTTCCAGGGTGGTTGTGAAGTAAAGTTATGCCACAATCAATGTGCCTAATATGGGCACTTTTATGACAACGAGTGCTTGTGTTGGAACTGGTCCTGAGTGGTTCTGGTTGGTCCATTTACCCTGAAATTGTGTCTCATATGAGGGGAGATGTATATTGACCATTTTCTATAAAATAATCTTCCAGGGAGGTTCTGGGTGGATGTTAGGCAAGAATAAGTGCCCAAATTGGGGTAAATTGCGTCAAAAATAGTGGTTGTCTTGGAACTTGTCTTGGGTGGTTCTGGTTGGTCCATTTACCCTGAAATTGTGTCTCATATGAGGGGAGATGTATATTGACCATAATGTATAAAATAATCTTCCAGGGTGGTTGTGAAGTAAAGTTATGCCACAATCAATGTGCCTAATATGGGCACTTTTATGACAACGAGTGCTTGTGTTGGAACTGGTCCTGAGTGGTTCTGGTTGGTCCATTTACCCTGAAATTGTGTCTCATATGAGGGGAGATGTTAGGCAAGAATAAGTGCCCAAATTGGGGTAAATTGCGTCAAAAATAGTGGTGGTCTTGGAACTGGTCTTGGGTGGTTCTGGTTGGTCCATTTACCCTGAAATTTTGTCTCATATGAGGGTAGACGTATATTGACCATTTTGTATAAAATAATCTTCCAGGGTGGTCGTGAAGTAAAGTTATGCCACAATCAATGTACCTAATATGGGCACTTTTATGACAACGAGTGCTTATATTGGAACTGGTCCTGAGCGGTTCTGGTTGGTCCATTTACCCGGGAATTGTGTCTCATTTGTGGGTAGATGTATAATTCACAATTTTGTGTAAAATTGGTCTTCCAGGGAGGTTCTGGAGGGATGTTAGGCCAGAAATAGTGCCCAAATTGGGGTAAATTGCGTCAAAAATAGTGGTTGCATTGTAACTGGTCCTGGATGGTTCTGGTTGGTCCATTTACCCTTAAATTTTGTCTCATATGAGGGTAGACATATATTGACCAATTTGTATAAAATAATCTTCCAGGGTGGTTGTGAAGTAAAGTTATGCCACAATCAATGTGCCTAATATGGGCACTTTTATGACAACGAGTGCTTGTGTTGGAACTGGTCCTGAGTGGTTCTGGTTGGTCCATTTACCCTGAAATTGTGTCTCATATGAGGGGAGATGTATATTGACCATTTTCTATAAAATAATCTTCCAGGGAGGTTCTGGGTGGATGTTAGGCAAGAATAAGTGCCCAAATTGGGGTAAATTGCGTCAAAAATAGTGGTTGTCTTGGAACTTGTCTTGGGTGGTTCTGGTTGGTCCATTTACCCTGAAATTGTGTCTCATATGAGGGGAGATGTATATTGACCATTTTGTATAAAATAATCTTCCAGGGTGGTTGTGAAGTAAAGTTATGCCACAATCAATGTGCCTAATATGGGCACTTTTATGAATGCGAGTGCTTGTGTTGGAACTGGTCCTGAGTGGTTCTGGTTGGTCCATTTACCCTGAAATTGTGTCTCAAATGAGGGGAGATGTATATTGACCATTTTCTATAAAATAATCTTCCAGGGAGGTTCTGGGTAGATGTTAGGCAAGAATAAGTGCCCAAATTGGGGTAAATTGCGTCAAAAATAGTGGTGGTCTTGGAACTTGTCTTGGGTGGTTCTGGTTGGTCCATTTACCCTGAAATTTTGTCTCATATGAGGGGAGATGTATATTGACCATTCTGTATAAAATGATATTCCAGGGTGGTTGTGAAGTAAAGTTATGCCACAATCAATGTGCCTAATATGGGCACTTTTATGACAACGAGTGCTTGTGTTGGAACTGGTCCTGAGTGGTTCTGGTTTTTCCATTTACCCTGAAATTGTGTCTCATATGAGGGCAGATGTATATTGACCATTTTCTATAAAATAATCTTCCAGGGAGGTTCTGGGTGGATGTTAGGCAAGAATAAGTGCCCAAATTGGGGTAAATTGCGTCAAAAATAGTGGTTGTCTTGGAACTTGTCTTGGGTGGTTCTGGTTGGTCCATTTACCCTGAAATTGTGTCTCATATGAGGGGAGATGTATATTGACCATAATGTATAAAATAATCTTCCAGGGTGGTTGTGAAGTAAAGTTATGCCACAATCAATGTGCCTAATATGGACACTTTTATGACAACGAGTGCTTGTGTTGGAACTGGTCCTGAGTGGTTCTGGTTGGTCCATTTACCCTGAAATTGTGTCTCATATGAGGGGAGATGTATATTGACCATTTTCTATAAAATAGTCTTCCAGGGAGGTTCTGGGTGGATGTTAGGCAAGAATAAGTCCCCAAATTGGGGTAAATTGCGTCAAAAATAGTGGTTGTCTTGGAACTGGTCTTGGGTGGTTCTGGTTGGTCCATTTACCCTGAAATTTTGTCTCATATGAGGGTAGACGTATATTGACCATTTTATATAAAATAATCTTCCAGGGTGGTCGTGAAGTAAAGTTATGCCACAATCAATGTACCTAATATGGGCACTTTTCTGACAACGAGTGCTTGTATTGGAACTGGTCCTGAGCGGTTCTGGTTGGTCCATTTACCCGGGAATTGTGTCTCATTTGTGGGTAGATGTATAATTCAAATTTTTGTGTAAAATTGGTCTTCCAGGGAGGTTCTGGGGGGGATGTTAGGCTAGAAATAGTGCCCAAATTGGGGTAAATTGCGTCAAAAATAGTTGTTGCATTGTAACTGGTCCTGGGTGGTTCTGGTTGGTCCATTTACCCTGAAATTTTGTCTCATATGAGGGTAGACGTATATTGACCATTTTGTATAAAATAATCTTCCAGGGTGGTTGTGAAGTAAAGTTATGCCACAATCAATGTGCCTAATATGGGCACTTTTATGACAACGAGTGCTTGTGTTGGAACTGGTCCTGAGTGGTTCTGGTTGGTCCATTTACCCTGAAATTGTGTCTCATATGAGGGGAGATGTATATTGACCATTTTCTATAAAATAATCTTCCAGGGAGGTTCTGGGTGGATGTTAGGCAAGAATAAATGCCCAAATTGGGGTAAATTGTGTCAAAAATAGTGGTGGTCTTGGAACTTGTCTTGGGTGGTTCTGGTTAGTCCATTTACCCTGAAATTTTGTCTCATATGAGGGGAGATGTATATTGAACATTCTGTATAAAATGATCTTCCAGGGTGGTTGTGAAGTAAAGTTATGCCACAATCAATGTGCCTAATATGGGCACTTTTATGACAACGAGTGCTTGTGTTGGAACTGGTCCTGAGTGGTTCTGGTTGGTCCATTTACCCTGAAATTGTGTCTCATATGAGGGGAGATGTATATTGACCATTTTCTATAAAATAATCTTCCAGGGAGGTTCTGGGTGGATGTTAGGCAAGAATAAGTGCCCAAATTGGGGTAAATTGCGTCAAAAATAGTGGTTGTCTTGGAACTTGTCTTGGGTGGTTTTGGTTGGTCCATTTACCCTGAAATTGTGTCTCATATGAGGTGAGATGTATATTGACCATAATGTATAAAATAATCTTCCAGGGTGGTTGTGAAGTAAAGTTATGCCACAATCAATGTGCCTAATATGGGCACTTTTATGACAACGAGTGCTTGTGTTGGAACTGGTCCTGAGTGGTTCTGGTTGGTCCATTTACCCTGAAATTGTGTCTCATATGAGGGGAGATGTTAGGCAAGAATAAGTGCCCAAATTGGGGTAAATTGCGTCAAAAATAGTGGTGGTCTTGGAACTGGTCTTGGGTGGTTCTGGTTGGTCCATTTACCCTGAAATTTTGTCTCATATGAGGGTAGACGTATATTGACCATTTTGTATAAAATAATCTTCCAGGGTGGTCGTGAAGTAAAGTTATGCCACAATCAATGTACCTAATATGGGCACTTTTATGACAACGAGTGCTTGTATTGGAACTGGTCCTGAGCGGTTCTGGTTGGTCTATTTACCCGGGAATTGTGTCTCATTTGTGGGTAGATGTATAATTCACAATGTTGTGTAAAATTGGTCTTCCAGGGAGGTTCTGGGGGGATGTTAGGCCAGAAATAGTGCCCAAATTGGGGTAAATTGCGTCAAAAATAGTGCTTGTATTGGAACTGGTCCTGGGTGGTTCTGGTTGGTCCATTTACCCAGGAATTGTGTCTTATTTGTGGGTAGATGTATTATTGACAAATTTGTGTAAAATTAGTCTTCCAGGGAGGTTCTGGAGGGATGTTAGGCCAGAAATAGTGCCCAAATTGGGGTAAATTTCGTTAAAAATAGTGGTTGCATTTGAACTGGTCTTGGGTGGTTCTGGTTGGTCCATTTACCCTGAAATTTTGTCTCATATGAGGGTAGATGTATATTGACCATTTTGTATAAAATAATCTTCCAGGGATGCTGTGAAGTAAAGTTATGCCACAATCAATGTGCCTAATATGGGCACTTTTATGACAACGAGTGCTTGTGTTGGAACTGGTCCTGAGTGGTTCTGGTTGGTCCATTTACCCTGAAATTGTGTCTCATATGAGGGGAGATGTATATTGACCATTTTCTATAAAATAGTCTTCCAGGGAGGTTCTGGGTGGATGTTAGGCAAGAATAAGTGCCCAAATTGGGGTAAATTGCGTCAAAAATAGTGGTTGTCTTGGAACTGGTCTTGGGTGGTTCTGGTTGGTCCATTTACCCTGAAATTTTGTCTCATATGAGGGTAGACGTATATTGACCATTTTATATAAAATAATCTTCCAGGGTGGTCTTGAAGTAAAGTTATGCCACAATCAATGTACCTAATATGGGCACTTTTATGACAACGAGTGCTTGTATTGGAACTGGTCCTGAGCGGTTCTGGTTGGTCCATTTACCCGGGAATTGTGTCTCATTTGTGGGAAGATGTATATTTCACAATTTTGTGTAAAATTGGTCTTCCAGGGAGGTTCTGGAGGGATGTTAGGCCAGAAATAGTGCCCAAATTGGGGTAAATTGCGTCAAAAATAGTGGTTGCATTGTAACTGGTCCTGGATGGTTCTGGTTGGTCCATTTACCCTGAAATTTTGTCTCATATGAGGGTAGACGTATATTGACCAATTTGTATAAAATAATCTTCCAGGGTGGTTGTGAAGTAAAGTTATGCCACAATCAATGTGCCTAATATGGGCACTTTTATGACAACGAGTGCTTGTGTTGGAACTGGTCCTGAGTGGTTCTGGTTGGTCCATTTACCCTGAAATTGTGTCTCATATGAGGGGAGATGTATATTGACCATTTTCTATAAAATAATCTTCCAGGGAGGTTCTGGGTGGATGTTAGGCAAGAATAAGTGCCCAAATTGGGGTAAATTGCGTCAAAAATAGTGGTTGTCTTGGAACTTGTCTTGGGTGGTTCTGGTTGGTCCATTTACCCTGAAATTGTGTCTCATATGAGGGGAGATGTATATTGACCATTTAGTATAAAATAATCTTCCAGGGTGGTTGTGAAGTAAAGTTATGCCACAATCAATGTGCCTAATATGGGCACTTTTATGAATGTGAGTGCTTGTGTTGGAACTGGTCCTGAGTGGTTCTGGTTGGTCCATTTACCCTGAAATTGTGTCTCATATGAGGGGAGATGTATATTGACCATTTTCTATAAAATAATCTTCCAGGGAGGTTCTGGGTAGATGTTAGGCAAGAATAAGTCCCCAAATTGGGGTAAATTGCGTCAAAAATAGTGGTGGTCTTGGAACTTGTCTTGGGTGGTTCTGGTTGGTCCATTTACCCTGAAATTTTGTCTCATATGAGGGGAGATGTATATTGACCATTCTGTATAAAATGATCTTCCAGGGTGGTTGTGAAGTAAAGTTATGCCACAATCAATGTGCCTAATATGGGCACTTTTATGACAACGAGTGCTTGTGTTGGAACTGGTCCTGAGTGGTTCTGGTTTTTCCATTTACCCTGAAATTGTGTCTCATATGAGGGCAGATGTATATTGACCATTTTCTATAAAATAATCTTCCAGGGAGGTTCTGGGTGGATGTTAGGCAAGAATAAGTGCCCAAATTGGGGTAAATTGCGTCAAAAATAGTGGTTGTCTTGGAACTTGTCTTGGGTGGTTCTGGTTGGTCCATTTACCCTGAAATTGTGTCTCATATGAGGGGAGATGTATATTGACCATAATGTATAAAATAATCTTCCAGGGTGGTTGTGAAGTAAAGTTATGCCACAATCAATGTGCCTAATATGGGCACTTTTATGACAACGAGTGCTTGTGTTGGAACTGGTCCTGAGTGGTTCTGGTTGGTCCATTTACCCTGAAATTGTGTCTCATATGAGGGGAGATGTATATTGACCATTTTCTATAAAATAATCTTCCAGGGAGGTTCTGGGTGAATGTTAGGCAAGAATAAGTGCCCAAATTGGGGTAAATTGCGTCAAAAATAGTGGTTGTCTTGGAACTGGTCTTGGGTGGTTCTGGTTGGTCCATTTACCCTGAAATTTTGTCTCATATGAGGGTAGACGTATATTGACAATCTTGTATAAAATAATCTTCCAGGGTGGTCGTGAAGTAAAGTTATGCCACAATCAATGTACCTAATATGGGCACTTTTATGACAACGAGTGCTTGTATTGGAACTGGTCCTGAGCGGTTCTGGTTGGTCCATTTACCCGGGAATTGTGTCTCATTTGTGGGTAGATGTATAATTCACAATTTTGTGTAAAATTGGTCTTCCAGGGAGGTTCTGGGGGGATGTTAGGCAAGAATAAGTGCCCAAATTGGGGTAAATTGCGTCAAAAATAGTGGTTGCATTGTAACTGGTCCTGGGTGGTTCTGGTTGGTCCATTTACCCTGAAATTTTGTCTCATATGAGGGTAGACGTATATTGACCATTTTCTATAAAATAATCTTCCAGGGTGGTTGTGAAGTAAAGTTATGCCACAATCAATGTGCCTAATATGGGCACTTTTATGACAACGAGTGCTTGTGTTGGAACTGGTCCTGAGTGGTTCTGGTTGGTCCATTTACCCTGAAATTGTGTCTCATATGAGGGGAGATGTATATTGACCATTTTCTATAAAATAATCTTCCAGGGAGGTTCTGGGTGGATGTTAGGCAAGAATAAGTGCCCAAATTGGGGTAAATTGCGTCAAAAATAGTGGTTGTCTTGGAACTTGTCTTGGGTGGTTCTGGTTGGTCCATTTACCCTGAAATTGTGTCTCATATGAGGGGAGATGTATATTGACCATAATGTATAAAATAATCTTCCAGGGTGGTTGTGAAGTAAAGTTATGCCACAATCAATGTGCCTAATATGGACACTTTTATGACAACGAGTGCTTGTGTTGGAACTGGTCCTGAGTGGTTCTGGTTGGTCCATTTACCCTGAAATTGTGTCTCATATGAGGGGAGATGTATATTGACCATTTTCTATAAAATAATCTTCCAGGGAGGTTCTGGGTGGATGTTAGGCAAGAATAAGTGCCCAAATTGGGGTAAATTGCGTCAAAAATAGTGGTTGTCTTGGAACTTGTCTTGGGTGGTTCTGGTTGGTCCATTTACCCTGAAATTGTGTCTCATATGAGGGGAGATGTATATTGACCATAATGTATAAAATAATCTTCCAGGGTGGTTGTGAAGTAAAGTTATGCCACAATCAATGTGCCTAATATGGGCACTTTTATGACAACGAGTGCTTGTGTTGGAACTGGTCCTGAGTGGTTCTGGTTGGTCCATTTACCCTGAAATTGTGTCTCATATGAGGGGAGATGTTAGGCAAGAATAAGTGCCCAAATTGGGGTAAATTGCGTCAAAAATAGTGGTGGTCTTGGAACTGGTCTTGGGTGGTTCTGGTTGGTCCATTTACCCTGAAATTTTGTCTCATATGAGGGTAGACGTATATTGACCATTTTGTATAAAATAATCTTCCAGGGTGGTCGTGAAGTAAAGTTATGCCACAATCAATGTACCTAATATGGGCACTTTTATGACAACGAGTGCTTGTATTGGAACTGGTCCTGAGCGGTTCTGGTTGGTCCATTTACCCGGGAATTGTGTCTCATTTGTGGGTAGATGTATAATTCACAATTTTGTGTAAAATTGGTCTTCCAGGGAGGTTCTGGAGGGATGTTAGGCCAGAAATAGTGCCCAAATTGGGGTAAATTGCGTCAAAAATAGTGGTTGCATTGTAACTGGTCCTGGATGGTTCTGGTTGGTCCATTTACCCTTAAATTTTGTCTCATATGAGGGTAGACATATATTGACCAATTTGTATAAAATAATCTTCCAGGGTGGTTGTGAAGTAAAGTTATGCCACAATCAATGTGCCTAATATGGGCACTTTTATGACAACGAGTGCTTGTGTTGGAACTGGTCCTGAGTGGTTCTGGTTGGTCCATTTACCCTGAAATTGTGTCTCATATGAGGGGAGATGTATATTGACCATTTTCTATAAAATAATCTTCCAGGGAGGTTCTGGGTGGATGTTAGGCAAGAATAAGTGCCCAAATTGGGGTAAATTGCGTCAAAAATAGTGGTTGTCTTGGAACTTGTCTTGGGTGGTTCTGGTTGGTCCATTTACCCTGAAATTGTGTCTCATATGAGGGGAGATGTATATTGACCATTTTGTATAAAATTTTCTTCCAGGGTGGTTGTGAAGTAAAGTTATGCCACAATCAATGTGCCTAATATGGGCACTTTTATGACAACGAGTGCTTGTGTTGGAACTGGTCCTGAGTGGTTCTGGTTGGTCCATTTACCCTGAAATTGTGTCTCATATGAGGGGAGATGTATATTGACCATTTTCTATAAAATAATCTTCCAGGGAGGTTCTGAGTGGATGTTAGGCAAGAATAAGTGCCCAAATTGGGGTAAATTGCGTCAAAAATAGTGGTTGTCTTGGAACTTGTCTTGGGTGGTTCTGGTTGGTCCATTTACCCTGAAATTGTGTCTCATATGAGGGGAGATGTATATTGACCATAATGTATAAAATAATCTTCCAGGGTGGTTGTGAAGTAAAGTTATGCCACAATCAATGTGCCTAATATGGACACTTTTATGACAACGAGTGCTTGTGTTGGAACTGGTCCTGAGTGGTTCTGGTTGGTCCATTTACCCTGAAATTGTGTCTCATATGAGGGGAGATGTATATTGACCATTTTCTATAAAATAGTCTTCCAGGGAGGTTCTGGGTGGATGTTAGGCAAGAATAAGTCCCCAAATTGGGGTAAATTGCGTCAAAAATAGTGGTTGTCTTGGAACTGGTCTTGGGTGGTTCTGGTTGGTCCATTTACCCTGAAATTTTGTCTCATATGAGGGTAGACGTATATTGACCATTTTATATAAAATAATCTTCCAGGGTGGTTGTGAAGTAAAGTTATGCCACAATCAATGTACCTAATATGGGCACTTTTATGACAACGAGTGCTTGTATTGGAACTGGTCCTGAGCGGTTCTGGTTGGTCCATTTACCCGGGAATTGTGTCTCATTTGTGGGTAGATGTATAATTCACAATTTCGTGTAAAATTGGTCTTCCAGGGAGGTTCTGGGGGGGATGTTAGGCCAGAAATAGTGCCCAAATTGGGGTAAATTGCGTCAAAAATAGTGGTTGCATTGTAACTGGTCCTGGGTGGTTCTGGTTGGTCCATTTACCCTGAAATTTTGTCTCATATGAGGGTAGACGTATATTGACCATTTTGTATAAAATAATCTTCCAGGGTGGTTGTGAAGTAAAGTTATGCCACAATCAATGTGCCTAATATGGGCACTTTTATGACAACGAGTGCTTGTGTTGGAACTGGTCCTGAGTGGTTCTGGTTGGTCCATTTACCCTGAAATTGTGTCTCATATGAGGGGAGATGTATATTGACCATTTTCTATAAAATAATCTTCCAGGGAGGTTCTGGGTGGATGTTAGGCAAGAATAAGTGCCCAAATTGGGGTAAATTGCGTCAAAAATAGTGGTTGTCTTGGAACTTGTCTTGGGTGGTTCTGGTTGGTCCATTTACCCTGAAATTGTGTCTCATATGAGGGGAGATGTATATTGACCATTTTGTATAAAATAATCTTCCAGGGTGGTTGTGAAGTAAAGTTATGCCACAATCAATGTGCCAAATATGGGCACTTTTATGACAACGAGTGCTTGTGTTGGAACTGGTCCTGAGTGGTTCTGGTTGGTCCATTTACCCTGAAATTGTGTCTCATATGAGGGGAGATGTATATTGACCATTTTCTATAAAATAATCTTCCAGGGAGGTTCTGGGTGGATGTTAGGCAAGAATAAGTGCCCAAATTGGGGTAAATTGCGTCAAAAATAGTGGTTGTCTCGGAACTTGTCTTGGGTGGTTCTGGTTGGTCCATTTACCCTGAAATTGTGTCTCATATGAGGGGAGATGTATATTGACCATAATGTATAAAATAATCTTCCAGGGTGGTTGTGAAGTAAAGTTATGCCACAATCAATGTGCCTAATATGGACACTTTTATGACAACGAGTGCTTGTGTTGGAACTGGTCCTGAGTGGTTCTGGTTGGTCCATTTACCCTGAAATTGTGTCTCATATGAGGGTAGATGTATAATTCACAATTTTTTGTAAAATTGGTCTTCCAGGGAGGTTCTGGGGGGATGTTAGGCCAGAAATAGTGCCCAAATTGGGGTAAATTTCGTTAAAAATAGTGGTTGCATTGTAACTGGTCTTGGGTGGTTCTGGTTGGTCCATTTACCCTGAAATTTTGTCTGATATGAGGGGAGATGTATATTGACCATTCTGTATAAAATGATCATCCAAGGTGGTTGTGAAGTAAAGTTATGCCACAATCAATGTGCCTAATATGGGCACTTTTATGACAACGAGTGCTTGTGTTGGAACTGGTCCTGAGTGGTTCTGGTTGGTCCATTTACCCTGAAATTGTGTCTCATATGAGGGGAGATGTATATTGACCATTTTCTATAAAATAATCTTCCAGTGAGGTTCTGGGTGGATGTTAGGCAAGAATAAGTGCCCAAATTGGGGTAAATTGCGTCAAAAATAGTGGTTGTCTTGGAACTTGTCTTGGGTGGTTCTGGTTGGTCCATTTACCTGAAATTGTGTCTCATATGAGGGGAGATGTATATTGACCATTTTGTATAAAATAATCTTCCAGGGTGGTTGTGAAGTAAAGTTATGCCACAATCAATGTGCCTAATATGGGCACTTTTATGACAACGAGTGCTTGTGTTGGAACTGGTCCTGAGTGGTTCTGGTTGGTCCATTTACCCTGAAATTGTGTCTCATATGAGGGGAGATGTATATTGACCATTTTGTATAAAATAATCTTCCAGGGTGGTTGTGAAGTAAAGTTATGCCACAATCAATGTGCCTAATATGGGCACTTTTATGACAACGAGTGCTTGTGTTGGAACTGGTCCTGAGTGGTTCTGGTTGGTCCATTTACCCTGAAATTGTGTCTCATATGAGGGGAGATGTATATTGACCATTTTCTATAAAATAATCTTCCAGGGAGGTTCTGGGTGGATGTTAGGCAAGAATAAGTGCCCAAATTGGGGTAAATTGCGTCAAAAATAGTGGTTGTCTTGGAACTTGTCTTGGGTGGTTCTGGTTGGTCCATTTACCCTGAAATTGTGTCTCATATGAGGGGAGATGTATATTGACCATAATGTATAAAATAATCTTCCAGGGTGGTTGTGAAGTAAAGTTATGCCACAATCAATGTGCCTAATATGGACACTTTTATGACAACGAGTGCTTGTGTTGGAACTGGTCCTGAGTGGTTCTGGTTGGTCCATTTACCCTGAAATTGTGTCTCATATGAGGGGAGATGTATATTGACCATTTTCTATAAAATAGTCTTCCAGGGAGGTTCTGGGTGGATGTTAGGCAAGAATAAGTCCCCAAATTGGGGTAAATTGCGTCAAAAATAGTGGTTGTCTTGGAACTGGTCTTGGGTGGTTCTGGTTGGTCCATTTACCCTGAAATATTGTCTCATATGAGGGTAGACGTATATTGACCATTTTATATAAAATAATCTTCCAGGGTGGTCGTGAAGTAAAGTTATGCCACAATCAATGTACCTAATATGGGCACTTTTATGACAACGAGTGCTTGTATTGGAACTGGTCCTGAGCGGTTCTGGTTGGTCCATTTACCCGGGAATTGTGTCTCATTTGTGGGTAGATGTATAATTCACAATTTTGTGTAAAATTGGTCTTCCAGGGAGGTTCTGGGGGGGATGTTAGGCCAGAAATAGTGCCCAAATTGGGGTAAATTGCGTCAAAAATAGTGGTTGCATTGTAACTGGTCCTGGGTGGTTCTGGTTGGTCCATTTACCCTGAAATTTTGTCTCATATGAGGGTAGACGTATATTGACCATTTTGTATAAAATAATCTTCCAGGGTGGTTGTGAAGTAAAGTTATGCCACAATCAATGTGCCTAATATGGGCACTTTTATGACAACGAGTGCTTGTGTTGGAACTGGTCCTGAGTGGTTCTGGTTGGTCCATTTACCCTGAAATTGTGTCTCATATGAGGGGAGATGTATATTGACCATTTTCTATAAAATAATCTTCCAGGGAGGTTCTGGGTGGATGTTAGGCAAGAATAAGTGCCCAAATTGGGGTAAATTGCGTCAAAATTAGTGGTTGTCTTGGAACTTGTCTTGGGTGGTTCTGGTTGGTCCATTTACCCTGAAATTGTGTCTCATATGAGGGGAGATGTATATTGACCATTTTGTATAAAATAATCTTCCAGGGTGGTTGTGAAGTAAAGTTATGCCACAATCAATGTGCCTAATATGGGCACTTTTATGACAACGAGTGCTTGTGTTGGAACTGGTCCTGAGTGGTTCTGGTTGGTCCATTTACCCTGAAATTGTGTCTCATATGAGGGGAGATGTATATTGACCATTTTCTATAAAATAATCTTCCAGGGAGGTTCTGGGTGGATGTTAGGCAAGAATAAGTGCCCAAATTGGGGTAAATTGCGTCAAAAATAGTGGTTGTCTCGGAACTTGTCTTGGGTGGTTCTGGTTGGTCCATTTACCCTGAAATTGTGTCTCATATGAGGGGAGATGTATATTGACCATAATTTATAAAATAATCTTCCAGGGTGGTTGTGAAGTAAAGTTATGCCACAATCAATGTGCCTAATATGGACACTTTTATGACAACGAGTGCTTGTGTTGGAACTGGTCCTGAGTGGTTCTGGTTGGTCCATTTACCCTGAAATTGTGTCTCATATGAGGGTAGATGTATAATTCACAATTTTGTGTAAAATTGGTCTTCCAGGGAGGTTCTGGGGGGATGTTAGGCCAGAAATAGTGCCCAAATTGGGGTAAATTTCGTTAAAAATAGTGGTTGCATTGTAACTGGTCTTGGGTGGTTCTGGTTGGTCCATTTACCCTGAAATTTTGTCTGATATGAGGGGAGATGTATATTGACCATTCTGTATAAAATGATCATCCAAGGTGGTTGTGAAGTAAAGTTATGCCACAATCAATGTGCCTAATATGGGCACTTTTATGACAACGAGTGCTTGTGTTGGAACTGGTCCTGAGTGGTTCTGGTTGGTCCATTTACCCTGAAATTGTGTCTCATATGAGGGGAGATGTATATTGACCATTTTCTATAAAATAATCTTCCAGGGAGGTTCTGGGTGGATGTTAGGCAAGAATAAGTGCCCAAATTGGGGTAAATTGCGTCAAAAATAGTGGTTGTCTTGGAACTTGTCTTGGGTGGTTCTGGTTGGTCCATTTACCCTGAAATTGTGTCTCATATGAGGGGAGATGTATATTGACCATAATGTATAAAATAATCTTCCAGGGTGGTTGTGAAGTAAAGTTATGCCACAATCAATGTGCCTAATATGGACACTTTTATGACAACGAGTGCTTTTGTTGGAACTGGTCCTGAGTGGTTCTGGTTGGTCCATTTACCCTGAAATTGTGTCTCATATGAGGGGAGATGTATATTGACCATTTTCTAGAAAATAGTCTTCCAGGGAGGTTCTGGGTGGATGTTAGGCAAGAATAAGTCCCCAAATTGGGGTAAATTGCGTCAAAAATAGTGGTTGTCTTGGAACTTGTCTTGGGTGGTTCTGGTTGGTCCATTTACCCTGAAATTGTGTCTCATATGAGGGGAGATGTATATTGACCATTTTATATAAAATAATCTTCCAGGGTGGTCGTGAAGTAAAGTTATGCCACAATCAATGTACCTAATATGGGCACTTTTATGACAACGAGTGCTTGTATTGGAACTGGTCCTGAGCGGTTCTGGTTGGTCCATTTACCCGGGAATTGTGTCTCATTTGTGGGTAGATGTATAATTCACAATTTTGTGTAAAATTGGTCTTCCAGGGAGGTTCTGGGGGGGATGTTAGGCCAGAAATAGTGCCCAAATTGGGGTAAATTGCGTCAAAAATAGTGGTTGCATTGTAACTGGTCCTGGGTGGTTCTGGTTGGTCCATTTACCCTGAAATTTTGTCTCATATGAGGGGAGATGTATATTGACCATTCTGTATAAAATGATCTTCCAGGGTGGTTGTGAAGTAAAGTTATGCCACAATCAATGTGCCTAATATGGGCACTTTTATGACAACGAGTGCTTGTGTTGGAACTGGTCCTGAGTGGTTCTGGTTTTTCCATTTACCCTGAAATTGTGTCTCATATGAGGGCAGATGTATATTGACCATTTTCTATAAAATAATCTTCCAGGGAGGTTCTGGGTGGATGTTAGGCAAGAATAAGTGCCCAAATTGGGGTAAATTGCGTCAAAAATAGTGGTTGTCTTGGAACTTGTCTTGGGTGGTTCTGGTTGGTCCATTTACCCTGAAATTGTGTCTCATATGAGGGGAGATGTATATTGACCATAATGTATAAAATAATCTTCCAGGGTGGTTGTGAAGTAAAGTTATGCCACAATCAATGTGCCTAATATGGGCACTTTTATGACAACGAGTGCTTGTGTTGGAACTGGTCCTGAGTGGTTCTGGTTGGTCCATTTACCCTGAAATTGTGTCTCATATGAGGGGAGATGTATATTGACCATTTTCTATAAAATAATCTTCCAGGGAGGTTCTGGGTGAATGTTAGGCAAGAATAAGTGCCCAAATTGGGGTAAATTGCGTCAAAAATAGTGGTTGTCTTGGAACTGGTCTTGGGTGGTTCTGGTTGGTCCATTTACCCTGAAATTTTGTCTCATATGAGGGTAGACGTATATTGACAATCTTGTATAAAATAATCTTCCAGGGTGGTCGTGAAGTAAAGTTATGCCACAATCAATGTACCTAATATGGGCACTTTTATGACAACGAGTGCTTGTATTGGAACTGGTCCTGAGCGGTTCTGGTTGGTCCATTTACCCGGGAATTGTGTCTCATTTGTGGGTAGATGTATAATTCACAATTTTGTGTAAAATTGGTCTTCCAGGGAGGTTCTGGGGGGATGTTAGGCAAGAATAAGTGCCCAAATTGGGGTAAATTGCGTCAAAAATAGTGGTTGCATTGTAACTGGTCCTGGGTGGTTCTGGTTGGTCCATTTACCCTGAAATTTTGTCTCATATGAGGGTAGACGTATATTGACCATTTTCTATAAAATAATCTTCCAGGGTGGTTGTGAAGTAAAGTTATGCCACAATCAATGTGCCTAATATGGGCACTTTTATGACAACGAGTGCTTGTGTTGGAACTGGTCCTGAGTGGTTCTGGTTGGTCCATTTACCCTGAAATTGTGTCTCATATGAGGGGAGATGTATATTGACCATTTTCTATAAAATAATCTTCCAGGGAGGTTCTGGGTGGATGTTAGGCAAGAATAAGTGCCCAAATTGGGGTAAATTGCGTCAAAAATAGTGGTTGTCTTGGAACTTGTCTTGGGTGGTTCTGGTTGGTCCATTTACCCTGAAATTGTGTCTCATATGAGGGGAGATGTATATTGACCATAATGTATAAAATAATCTTCCAGGGTGGTTGTGAAGTAAAGTTATGCCACAATCAATGTGCCTAATATGGACACTTTTATGACAACGAGTGCTTGTGTTGGAACTGGTCCTGAGTGGTTCTGGTTGGTCCATTTACCCTGAAATTGTGTCTCATATGAGGGGAGATGTATATTGACCATTTTCTATAAAATAATCTTCCAGGGAGGTTCTGGGTGGATGTTAGGCAAGAATAAGTGCCCAAATTGGGGTAAATTGCGTCAAAAATAGTGGTTGTCTTGGAACTTGTCTTGGGTGGTTCTGGTTGGTCCATTTACCCTGAAATTGTGTCTCATATGAGGGGAGATGTATATTGACCATAATGTATAAAATAATCTTCCAGGGTGGTTGTGAAGTAAAGTTATGCCACAATCAATGTGCCTAATATGGGCACTTTTATGACAACGAGTGCTTGTGTTGGAACTGGTCCTGAGTGGTTCTGGTTGGTCCATTTACCCTGAAATTGTGTCTCATATGAGGGGAGATGTTAGGCAAGAATAAGTGCCCAAATTGGGGTAAATTGCGTCAAAAATAGTGGTGGTCTTGGAACTGGTCTTGGGTGGTTCTGGTTGGTCCATTTACCCTGAAATTTTGTCTCATATGAGGGTAGACGTATATTGACCATTTTGTATAAAATAATCTTCCAGGGTGGTCGTGAAGTAAAGTTATGCCACAATCAATGTACCTAATATGGGCACTTTTATGACAACGAGTGCTTGTATTGGAACTGGTCCTGAGCGGTTCTGGTTGGTCCATTTACCCGGGAATTGTGTCTCATTTGTGGGTAGATGTATAATTCACAATTTTGTGTAAAATTGGTCTTCCAGGGAGGTTCTGGAGGGATGTTAGGCCAGAAATAGTGCCCAAATTGGGGTAAATTGCGTCAAAAATAGTGGTTGCATTGTAACTGGTCCTGGATGGTTCTGGTTGGTCCATTTACCCTTAAATTTTGTCTCATATGAGGGTAGACATATATTGACCAATTTGTATAAAATAATCTTCCAGGGTGGTTGTGAAGTAAAGTTATGCCACAATCAATGTGCCTAATATGGGCACTTTTATGACAACGAGTGCTTGTGTTGGAACTGGTCCTGAGTGGTTCTGGTTGGTCCATTTACCCTGAAATTGTGTCTCATATGAGGGGAGATGTATATTGACCATTTTCTATAAAATAATCTTCCAGGGAGGTTCTGGGTGGATGTTAGGCAAGAATAAGTGCCCAAATTGGGGTAAATTGCGTCAAAAATAGTGGTTGTCTTGGAACTTGTCTTGGGTGGTTCTGGTTGGTCCATTTACCCTGAAATTGTGTCTCATATGAGGGGAGATGTATATTGACCATTTTGTATAAAATTTTCTTCCAGGGTGGTTGTGAAGTAAAGTTATGCCACAATCAATGTGCCTAATATGGGCACTTTTATGACAACGAGTGCTTGTGTTGGAACTGGTCCTGAGTGGTTCTGGTTGGTCCATTTACCCTGAAATTGTGTCTCATATGAGGGGAGATGTATATTGACCATTTTCTATAAAATAATCTTCCAGGGAGGTTCTGAGTGGATGTTAGGCAAGAATAAGTGCCCAAATTGGGGTAAATTGCGTCAAAAATAGTGGTTGTCTTGGAACTTGTCTTGGGTGGTTCTGGTTGGTCCATTTACCCTGAAATTGTGTCTCATATGAGGGGAGATGTATATTGACCATAATGTATAAAATAATCTTCCAGGGTGGTTGTGAAGTAAAGTTATGCCACAATCAATGTGCCTAATATGGACACTTTTATGACAACGAGTGCTTGTGTTGGAACTGGTCCTGAGTGGTTCTGGTTGGTCCATTTACCCTGAAATTGTGTCTCATATGAGGGGAGATGTATATTGACCATTTTCTATAAAATAGTCTTCCAGGGAGGTTCTGGGTGGATGTTAGGCAAGAATAAGTCCCCAAATTGGGGTAAATTGCGTCAAAAATAGTGGTTGTCTTGGAACTGGTCTTGGGTGGTTCTGGTTGGTCCATTTACCCTGAAATTTTGTCTCATATGAGGGTAGACGTATATTGACCATTTTATATAAAATAATCTTCCAGGGTGGTTGTGAAGTAAAGTTATGCCACAATCAATGTACCTAATATGGGCACTTTTATGACAACGAGTGCTTGTATTGGAACTGGTCCTGAGCGGTTCTGGTTGGTCCATTTACCCGGGAATTGTGTCTCATTTGTGGGTAGATGTATAATTCACAATTTCGTGTAAAATTGGTCTTCCAGGGAGGTTCTGGGGGGGATGTTAGGCCAGAAATAGTGCCCAAATTGGGGTAAATTGCGTCAAAAATAGTGGTTGCATTGTAACTGGTCCTGGGTGGTTCTGGTTGGTCCATTTACCCTGAAATTTTGTCTCATATGAGGGTAGACGTATATTGACCATTTTGTATAAAATAATCTTCCAGGGTGGTTGTGAAGTAAAGTTATGCCACAATCAATGTGCCTAATATGGGCACTTTTATGACAACGAGTGCTTGTGTTGGAACTGGTCCTGAGTGGTTCTGGTTGGTCCATTTACCCTGAAATTGTGTCTCATATGAGGGGAGATGTATATTGACCATTTTCTATAAAATAATCTTCCAGGGAGGTTCTGGGTGGATGTTAGGCAAGAATAAGTGCCCAAATTGGGGTAAATTGCGTCAAAAATAGTGGTTGTCTTGGAACTTGTCTTGGGTGGTTCTGGTTGGTCCATTTACCCTGAAATTGTGTCTCATATGAGGGGAGATGTATATTGACCATTTTGTATAAAATAATCTTCCAGGGTGGTTGTGAAGTAAAGTTATGCCACAATCAATGTGCCAAATATGGGCACTTTTATGACAACGAGTGCTTGTGTTGGAACTGGTCCTGAGTGGTTCTGGTTGGTCCATTTACCCTGAAATTGTGTCTCATATGAGGGGAGATGTATATTGACCATTTTCTATAAAATAATCTTCCAGGGAGGTTCTGGGTGGATGTTAGGCAAGAATAAGTGCCCAAATTGGGGTAAATTGCGTCAAAAATAGTGGTTGTCTCGGAACTTGTCTTGGGTGGTTCTGGTTGGTCCATTTACCCTGAAATTGTGTCTCATATGAGGGGAGATGTATATTGACCATAATGTATAAAATAATCTTCCAGGGTGGTTGTGAAGTAAAGTTATGCCACAATCAATGTGCCTAATATGGACACTTTTATGACAACGAGTGCTTGTGTTGGAACTGGTCCTGAGTGGTTCTGGTTGGTCCATTTACCCTGAAATTGTGTCTCATATGAGGGTAGATGTATAATTCACAATTTTTTGTAAAATTGGTCTTCCAGGGAGGTTCTGGGGGGATGTTAGGCCAGAAATAGTGCCCAAATTGGGGTAAATTTCGTTAAAAATAGTGGTTGCATTGTAACTGGTCTTGGGTGGTTCTGGTTGGTCCATTTACCCTGAAATTTTGTCTGATATGAGGGGAGATGTATATTGACCATTCTGTATAAAATGATCATCCAAGGTGGTTGTGAAGTAAAGTTATGCCACAATCAATGTGCCTAATATGGGCACTTTTATGACAACGAGTGCTTGTGTTGGAACTGGTCCTGAGTGGTTCTGGTTGGTCCATTTACCCTGAAATTGTGTCTCATATGAGGGGAGATGTATATTGACCATTTTCTATAAAATAATCTTCCAGTGAGGTTCTGGGTGGATGTTAGGCAAGAATAAGTGCCCAAATTGGGGTAAATTGCGTCAAAAATAGTGGTTGTCTTGGAACTTGTCTTGGGTGGTTCTGGTTGGTCCATTTACCTGAAATTGTGTCTCATATGAGGGGAGATGTATATTGACCATTTTGTATAAAATAATCTTCCAGGGTGGTTGTGAAGTAAAGTTATGCCACAATCAATGTGCCTAATATGGGCACTTTTATGACAACGAGTGCTTGTGTTGGAACTGGTCCTGAGTGGTTCTGGTTGGTCCATTTACCCTGAAATTGTGTCTCATATGAGGGGAGATGTATATTGACCATTTTGTATAAAATAATCTTCCAGGGTGGTTGTGAAGTAAAGTTATGCCACAATCAATGTGCCTAATATGGGCACTTTTATGACAACGAGTGCTTGTGTTGGAACTGGTCCTGAGTGGTTCTGGTTGGTCCATTTACCCTGAAATTGTGTCTCATATGAGGGGAGATGTATATTGACCATTTTCTATAAAATAATCTTCCAGGGAGGTTCTGGGTGGATGTTAGGCAAGAATAAGTGCCCAAATTGGGGTAAATTGCGTCAAAAATAGTGGTTGTCTTGGAACTTGTCTTGGGTGGTTCTGGTTGGTCCATTTACCCTGAAATTGTGTCTCATATGAGGGGAGATGTATATTGACCATAATGTATAAAATAATCTTCCAGGGTGGTTGTGAAGTAAAGTTATGCCACAATCAATGTGCCTAATATGGACACTTTTATGACAACGAGTGCTTGTGTTGGAACTGGTCCTGAGTGGTTCTGGTTGGTCCATTTACCCTGAAATTGTGTCTCATATGAGGGGAGATGTATATTGACCATTTTCTATAAAATAGTCTTCCAGGGAGGTTCTGGGTGGATGTTAGGCAAGAATAAGTCCCCAAATTGGGGTAAATTGCGTCAAAAATAGTGGTTGTCTTGGAACTGGTCTTGGGTGGTTCTGGTTGGTCCATTTACCCTGAAATTTTGTCTCATATGAGGGTAGACGTATATTGACCATTTTATATAAAATAATCTTCCAGGGTGGTCGTGAAGTAAAGTTATGCCACAATCAATGTACCTAATATGGGCACTTTTATGACAACGAGTGCTTGTATTGGAACTGGTCCTGAGCGGTTCTGGTTGGTCCATTTACCCGGGAATTGTGTCTCATTTGTGGGTAGATGTATAATTCACAATTTTGTGTAAAATTGGTCTTCCAGGGAGGTTCTGGGGGGGATGTTAGGCCAGAAATAGTGCCCAAATTGGGGTAAATTGCGTCAAAAATAGTGGTTGCATTGTAACTGGTCCTGGGTGGTTCTGGTTGGTCCATTTACCCTGAAATTTTGTCTCATATGAGGGTAGACGTATATTGACCATTTTGTATAAAATAATCTTCCAGGGTGGTTGTGAAGTAAAGTTATGCCACAATCAATGTGCCTAATATGGGCACTTTTATGACAACGAGTGCTTGTGTTGGAACTGGTCCTGAGTGGTTCTGGTTGGTCCATTTACCCTGAAATTGTGTCTCATATGAGGGGAGATGTATATTGACCATTTTCTATAAAATAATCTTCCAGGGAGGTTCTGGGTGGATGTTAGGCAAGAATAAGTGCCCAAATTGGGGTAAATTGCGTCAAAATTAGTGGTTGTCTTGGAACTTGTCTTGGGTGGTTCTGGTTGGTCCATTTACCCTGAAATTGTGTCTCATATGAGGGGAGATGTATATTGACCATTTTGTATAAAATAATCTTCCAGGGTGGTTGTGAAGTAAAGTTATGCCACAATCAATGTGCCTAATATGGGCACTTTTATGACAACGAGTGCTTGTGTTGGAACTGGTCCTGAGTGGTTCTGGTTGGTCCATTTACCCTGAAATTGTGTCTCATATGAGGGGAGATGTATATTGACCATTTTCTATAAAATAATCTTCCAGGGAGGTTCTGGGTGGATGTTAGGCAAGAATAAGTGCCCAAATTGGGGTAAATTGCGTCAAAAATAGTGGTTGTCTCGGAACTTGTCTTGGGTGGTTCTGGTTAGTCCATTTACCCTGAAATTGTGTCTCATATGAGGGGAGATGTATATTGACCATAATTTATAAAATAATCTTCCAGGGTGGTTGTGAAGTAAAGTTATGCCACAATCAATGTGCCTAATATGGACACTTTTATGACAACGAGTGCTTGTGTTGGAACTGGTCCTGAGTGGTTCTGGTTGGTCCATTTACCCTGAAATTGTGTCTCATATGAGGGTAGATGTATAATTCACAATTTTGTGTAAAATTGGTCTTCCAGGGAGGTTCTGGGGGGATGTTAGGCCAGAAATAGTGCCCAAATTGGGGTAAATTTCGTTAAAAATAGTGGTTGCATTGTAACTGGTCTTGGGTGGTTCTGGTTGGTCCATTTACCCTGAAATTTTGTCTGATATGAGGGGAGATGTATATTGACCATTCTGTATAAAATGATCATCCAAGGTGGTTGTGAAGTAAAGTTATGCCACAATCAATGTGCCTAATATGGGCACTTTTATGACAACGAGTGCTTGTGTTGGAACTGGTCCTGAGTGGTTCTGGTTGGTCCATTTACCCTGAAATTGTGTCTCATATGAGGGGAGATGTATATTGACCATTTTCTATAAAATAATCTTCCAGGGAGGTTCTGGGTGGATGTTAGGCAAGAATAAGTGCCCAAATTGGGGTAAATTGCGTCAAAAATAGTGGTTGTCTTGGAACTTGTCTTGGGTGGTTCTGGTTGGTCCATTTACCCTGAAATTGTGTCTCATATGAGGGGAGATGTATATTGACCATAATGTATAAAATAATCTTCCAGGGTGGTTGTGAAGTAAAGTTATGCCACAATCAATGTGCCTAATATGGACACTTTTATGACAACGAGTGCTTTTGTTGGAACTGGTCCTGAGTGGTTCTGGTTGGTCCATTTACCCTGAAATTGTGTCTCATATGAGGGGAGATGTATATTGACCATTTTCTAGAAAATAGTCTTCCAGGGAGGTTCTGGGTGGATGTTAGGCAAGAATAAGTCCCCAAATTGGGGTAAATTGCGTCAAAAATAGTGGTTGTCTTGGAACTTGTCTTGGGTGGTTCTGGTTGGTCCATTTACCCTGAAATTGTGTCTCATATGAGGGGAGATGTATATTGACCATTTTATATAAAATAATCTTCCAGGGTGGTCGTGAAGTAAAGTTATGCCACAATCAATGTACCTAATATGGGCACTTTTATGACAACGAGTGCTTGTATTGGAACTGGTCCTGAGCGGTTCTGGTTGGTCCATTTACCCGGGAATTGTGTCTCATTTGTGGGTAGATGTATAATTCACAATTTTGTGTAAAATTGGTCTTCCAGGGAGGTTCTGGGGGGGATGTTAGGCCAGAAATAGTGCCCAAATTGGGGTAAATTGCGTCAAAAATAGTGGTTGCATTGTAACTGGTCCTGGGTGGTTCTGGTTGGTCCATTTACCCTGAAATTTTGTCTCATATGAGGGGAGATGTATATTGACCATAATGTATAAAATAATCTTCCAGGGTGGTTGTGAAGTAAAGTTATGCCACAATCAATGTGCCTAATATGGACACTTTTATGACAACGAGTGCTTGTGTTGGAACTGGTCCTGAGTGGTTCTGGTTGGTCCATTTACCCTGAAATTGTGTCTCATATGAGGGGAGATGTATATTGACCATTTTCTATAAAATAGTCTTCCAGGGAGGTTCTGGGGGGATGTTAGGCCAGAAATAGTGCCCAAATTGGGGTAAATTTCGTTAAAAATAGTGGTTGCATTTGAACTGGTCTTGGGTGGTTCTGGTTGGTCCATTTACCGTGAAATTTTGTCTCATATGAGGGTAGATGTATATTGACCATTTTGTATAAAATAATCTTCCAGGGTGGTTGTGAAGTAAAGTTATGCCACAATCAATGTGCCTAATATGGGCACTTTTATGACAACGAGTGCTTGTGTTGGAACTGGTCCTGAGTGGTTCTGGTTGGTCCATTTACCCTGAAATTGTGTCTCATATGAGGGGAGATGTATATTGACCATTTTCTATAAAATAATCTTCCAGGGAGGTTCTGGGTGGATGTTAGGCAAGAATAAGTGCCCAAATTGGGGTAAATTGCGTCAAAAATAGTGGTTGTCTTGGAACTTGTCTTGGGTGGTTCTGGTTGGTCCATTTACCCTGAAATTGTGTCTCATATGAGGGGAGATGTATATTGACCATAATGTATAAAATAATCTTCCAGGGTGGTTGTGAAGTAAAGTTATGCCACAATCAATGTGCCTAATATGGACACTTTTATGACAACGAGTGCTTGTGTTGGAACTGGTCCTGAGTGGTTCTGGTTGGTCCATTTACCCTGAAATTGTGTCTCATATGAGGGGAGATGTATATTGACCATTTTCTATAAAATAGTCTTCCAGGGAGGTTCTGGGTGGATGTTAGGCAAGAATAAGTCCCCAAATTGGGGTAAATTGCGTCAAAAATAGTGGTTGTCTTGGAACTGGTCTTGGGTGGTTCTGGTTGGTCCATTTACCCTGAAATTTTGTCTCATATGAGGGTAGACGTATATTGACCATTTTATATAAAATAATCTTCCAGGGTGGTCGTGAAGTAAAGTTATGCCACAATCAATGTACCTAATATGGGCACTTTTATGACAACGAGTGCTTGTATTGGAACTGGTCCTGAGCGGTTCTGGTTGGTCCATTTACCCGGGAATTGTGTCTCATTTGTGGGTAGATGTATAATTCACAATTTTGTGTAAAATTGGTCTTCCAGGGAGGTTCTGGGGGGGATGTTAGGCCAGAAATAGTGCCCAAATTGGGGTAAATTGCGTCAAAAATAGTGGTTGCATTGTAACTGGTCCTGGGTGGTTCTGGTTGGTCCATTTACCCTGAAATTTTGTCTCATATGAGGGTAGACGTATATTGACCATTTTGTATAAAATAATCTTCCAGGGTGGTTGTGAAGTAAAGTTATGCCACAATCAATGTGCCTAATATGGGCACTTTTATGACAACGAGTGCTTGTGTTGGAACTGGTCCTGAGTGGTTCTGGTTGGTCCATTTACCCTGAAATTGTGTCTCATATGAGGGGAGATGTATATTGACCATTTTCTATAAAATAATCTTCCAGGGAGGTTCTGGGTGGATGTTAGGCAAGAATAAGTGCCCAAATTGGGGTAAATTGCGTCAAAATTAGTGGTTGTCTTGGAACTTGTCTTGGGTGGTTCTGGTTGGTCCATTTACCCTGAAATTGTGTCTCATATGAGGGGAGATGTATATTGACCATTTTGTATAAAATAATCTTCCAGGGTGGTTGTGAAGTAAAGTTATGCCACAATCAATGTGCCTAATATGGGCACTTTTATGACAACGAGTGCTTGTGTTGGAACTGGTCCTGAGTGGTTCTGGTTGGTCCATTTACCCTGAAATTGTGTCTCATATGAGGGGAGATGTATATTGACCATTTTCTATAAAATAATCTTCCAGGGAGGTTCTGGGTGGATGTTAGGCAAGAATAAGTGCCCAAATTGGGGTAAATTGCGTCAAAAATAGTGGTTGTCTCGGAACTTGTCTTGGGTGGTTCTGGTTAGTCCATTTACCCTGAAATTGTGTCTCATATGAGGGGAGATGTATATTGACCATAATTTATAAAATAATCTTCCAGGGTGGTTGTGAAGTAAAGTTATGCCACAATCAATGTGCCTAATATGGACACTTTTATGACAACGAGTGCTTGTGTTGGAACTGGTCCTGAGTGGTTCTGGTTGGTCCATTTACCCTGAAATTGTGTCTCATATGAGGGTAGATGTATAATTCACAATTTTGTGTAAAATTGGTCTTCCAGGGAGGTTCTGGGGGGATGTTAGGCCAGAAATAGTGCCCAAATTGGGGTAAATTTCGTTAAAAATAGTGGTTGCATTGTAACTGGTCTTGGGTGGTTCTGGTTGGTCCATTTACCCTGAAATTTTGTCTGATATGAGGGGAGATGTATATTGACCATTCTGTATAAAATGATCATCCAAGGTGGTTGTGAAGTAAAGTTATGCCACAATCAATGTGCCTAATATGGGCACTTTTATGACAACGAGTGCTTGTGTTGGAACTGGTCCTGAGTGGTTCTGGTTGGTCCATTTACCCTGAAATTGTGTCTCATATGAGGGGAGATGTATATTGACCATTTTCTATAAAATAATCTTCCAGGGAGGTTCTGGGTGGATGTTAGGCAAGAATAAGTGCCCAAATTGGGGTAAATTGCGTCAAAAATAGTGGTTGTCTTGGAACTTGTCTTGGGTGGTTCTGGTTGGTCCATTTACCCTGAAATTGTGTCTCATATGAGGGGAGATGTATATTGACCATAATGTATAAAATAATCTTCCAGGGTGGTTGTGAAGTAAAGTTATGCCACAATCAATGTGCCTAATATGGACACTTTTATGACAACGAGTGCTTTTGTTGGAACTGGTCCTGAGTGGTTCTGGTTGGTCCATTTACCCTGAAATTGTGTCTCATATGAGGGGAGATGTATATTGACCATTTTCTAGAAAATAGTCTTCCAGGGAGGTTCTGGGTGGATGTTAGGCAAGAATAAGTCCCCAAATTGGGGTAAATTGCGTCAAAAATAGTGGTTGTCTTGGAACTTGTCTTGGGTGGTTCTGGTTGGTCCATTTACCCTGAAATTGTGTCTCATATGAGGGGAGATGTATATTGACCATTTTATATAAAATAATCTTCCAGGGTGGTCGTGAAGTAAAGTTATGCCACAATCAATGTACCTAATATGGGCACTTTTATGACAACGAGTGCTTGTATTGGAACTGGTCCTGAGCGGTTCTGGTTGGTCCATTTACCCGGGAATTGTGTCTCATTTGTGGGTAGATGTATAATTCACAATTTTGTGTAAAATTGGTCTTCCAGGGAGGTTCTGGGGGGGATGTTAGGCCAGAAATAGTGCCCAAATTGGGGTAAATTGCGTCAAAAATAGTGGTTGCATTGTAACTGGTCCTGGGTGGTTCTGGTTTGTCCATTTACCCTGAAATTTTGTCTCATATGAGGGGAGATGTATATTGACCATAATGTATAAAATAATCTTCCAGGGTGGTTGTGAAGTAAAGTTATGCCACAATCAATGTGCCTAATATGGACACTTTTATGACAACGAGTGCTTGTGTTGGAACTGGTCCTGAGTGGTTCTGGTTGGTCCATTTACCCTGAAATTGTGTCTCATATGAGGGGAGATGTATATTGACCATTTTCTATAAAATAGTCTTCCAGGGAGGTTCTGGGGGGATGTTAGGCCAGAAATAGTGCCCAAATTGGGGTAAATTTCGTTAAAAATAGTGGTTGCATTTGAACTGGTCTTGGGTGGTTCTGGTTGGTCCATTTACCGTGAAATTTTGTCTCATATGAGGGTAGATGTATATTGACCATTTTGTATAAAATAATCTTCCAGGGTGGTTGTGAAGTAAAGTTATGCCACAATCAATGTGCCTAATATGGGCACTTTTATGACAACGAGTGCTTGTGTTGGAACTGGTCCTGAGTGGTTCTGGTTGGTCCATTTACCCTGAAATTGTGTCTCATATGAGGGGAGATGTATATTGACCATTTTCTATAAAATAATCTTCCAGGGAGGTTCTGGGTGGATGTTAGGCAAGAATAAGTGCCCAAATTGGGGTAAATTAGGTCAAAAATAGTGGTTGTCTTGGAACTTGTCTTGGGTGGTTCTGGTTGGTCCATTTACCCTGAAATTGTGTCTCATATGAGGGGAGATGTATATTGACCATAATGTATAAAATAATCTTCCAGGGTGGTTGTGAAGTAAAGTTATGCCACAATCAATGTGCCTAATATTACACTTTTATGACAACGAGTGCTTGTGTTGGAACTGGTCCTGAGTGGTTCTGGTTGGTCCATTTACCCTGAAATTGTGTCTCATATGAGGGGAGATGTATATTGACCATTTTCTATAAAATAGTCTTCCAGGGAGGTTCTGGGTGGATGTTAGGCAAGAATAAGTCCCCAAATTGGGGTAAATTGCGTCGAAAATAGTGGTTGTCTTGGAACTGGTCTTGGGTGGTTCTGGTTGGTCCATTTACCCTGAAATTTTGTCTCATATGAGGGTAGACGTATATTGACCATTTTATATAAAATAATCTTCCAGGGTGGTCGTGAAGTAAAGTTATGCCACAATCAATGTACCTAATATGGGCACTTTTATGACAACGAGTGCTTGTATTGGAACTGGTCCTGAGCGGTTCTGGTTGGTCCATTTACCCGGGAATTGTGTCTCATTTGTGGGTAGATGTATAATTCACAATTTTGTGTAAAATTGGTCTTCCAGGGAGGTTCTGGGGGGGATGTTAGGCCAGAAATAGTGCCCAAATTGGGGTAAATTGCGTCAAAAATAGTGGTTGCATTGTAACTGGTCCTGGGTGGTTCTGGTTGGTCCATTTACCCTGAAATTTTGTCTCATATGAGGGTAGACGTATATTGACCATTTTGTATAAAATAATCTTCCAGGGTGGTTGTGAAGTTAAGTTATGCCACAATCAATGTGCCTAATATGGGCACTTTTATGACAACGAGTGCTTGTGTTGGAACTGGTCCTGAGTGGTTCTGGTTGGTCCATTTACCCTGAAATTGTGTCTCATATGAGGGGAGATGTATATTGACCATTTTCTATAAAATAATCTTCCAGGGAGGTTCTGGGTGGATGTTAGGCAAGAATAAGTGCCCAAATTGGGGTAAATTGCGTCAAAAATAGTGGTTGTCTTGGAACTTGTCTTGGGTGGTTCTGGTTGGTCCATTTACCCTGAAATTGTGTCTCATATGAGGGGAGATGTATATTGACCATTTTGTATAAAATAATCTTCCAGGGTGGTTGTGAAGTAAAGTTATGCCACAATCAATGTGCCTAATATGGGCACTTTTATGACAACGAGTGCTTGTGTTGGAACTGGTCCTGAGTGGTTCTGGTTGGTCCATTTACCCTGAAATTGTGTCTCATATGAGGGGAGATGTATATTGACCATTTTCTATAAAATAATCTTCCAGGGAGGTTCTGGGTGGATGTTAGGCAAGAATAAGTGCCCAAATTGGGGTAAATTGCGTCAAAAATAGTGGTTGTCTCGGAACTTGTCTTGGGTGGTTCTGGTTGGTCCATTTACCCTGAAATTGTGTCTCATATGAGGGGAGATGTATATTGACCATAATGTATAAAATAATCTTCCAGGGTGGTTGTGAAGTAAAGTTATGCCACAATCAATGTGCCTAATATGGACACTTTTATGACAACGAGTGCTTGTGTTGGAACTGGTCCTGAGTGGTTCTGGTTGGTCCATTTACCCTGAAATTGTGTCTCCTATGAGGGTAGATGTATAATTCACAATTTTGTGTAAAATTGGTCTTCCAGGGAGGTTCTGGGGGGATGTTAGGCCAGAAATAGTGCCCAAATTGGGGTAAATTTCGTTAAAAATAGTGGTTGCATTGTAACTGGTCTTGGGTGGTTCTGGTTGGTCCATTTACCCTGAAATTTTGTCTGATATGAGGGGAGATGTATATTGACCATTCTGTATAAAATGATCATCCAAGGTGGTTGTGAAGTAAAGTTATGCCACAATCAATGTGCCTAATATGGGCACTTTTATGACAACGAGTGCTTGTGTTGGAACTGGTCCTGAGTGGTTCTGGTTGGTCCATTTACCCTGAAATTGTGTCTCATATGAGGGGAGATGTATATTGACCATTTTCTATAAAATAATCTTCCAGTGAGGTTCTGGGTGGATGTTAGGCAAGAATAAGTGCCCAAATTGGGGTAAATTGCGTCAAAAATAGTGGTTGTCTTGGAACTTGTCTTGGGTGGTTCTGGTTGGTCCATTTACCCTGAAATTGTGTCTCATATGAGGGGAGATGTATATTGACCATTTTGTATAAAATAATCTTCCAGGGTGGTTGTGAAGTAAAGTTATGCCACAATCAATGTGCCTAATATGGGCACTTTTATGACAACGAGTGCTTGTGTTGGAACTGGTCCTGAGTGGTTCTGGTTGGTCCATTTACCCTGAAATTGTGTCTCATATGAGGGGAGATGTATATTGACCATTTTCTATAAAATAATCTTCCAGGGAGGTTCTGGGTGGATGTTAGGCAAGAATAAGTGCCCAAATTGGGGTAAATTGCGTCAAAAATAATGGTTGTCTTGGAACTTGTCTTGGGTGGTTCTGGTTGGTCCATTTACCCTGAAATTGTGTCTCATATGAGGGGAGATGTATATTGACCATAATGTATAAAATAATCTTCCAGGGTGGTTGTGAAGTAAAGTTATGCCACAATCAATGTGCCTAATATGGACACTTTTATGACAACGAGTGCTTTTGTTGGAACTGGTCCTGAGTGGTTCTGGTTGGTCCATTTACCCTGAAATTGTGTCTCATATGAGGGGAGATGTATATTGACCATTTTCTATAAAATAGTCTTCCAGGGAGGTTCTGGGTGGATGTTAGGCAAGAATAAGTCCCCAAATTGGGGTAAATTGCGTCAAAAATAGTGGTTGTCTTGGAACTTGTCTTGGGTGGTTCTGGTTGGTCCATTTACCCTGAAATTGTGTCTCATATGAGGGGAGATGTATATTGACCATTTTATATAAAATAATCTTCCAGGGTGGTCGTGAAGTAAAGTTATGCCACAATCAATGTACCTAATATGGGCACTTTTATGACAACGAGTGCTTGTATTGGAACTGGTCCTGAGCGGTTCTGGTTGGTCCATTTACCCGGGAATTGTGTCTCATTTGTGGGTAGATGTATAATTCACAATTTTGTGTAAAATTGGTCTTCCAGGGAGGTTCTGGGGGGGATGTTAGGCCAGAAATAGTGCCCAAATTGGGGTAAATTGCGTCAAAAATAGTGGTTGCATTGTAACTGGTCCTGGGTGGTTCTGGTTGGTCCATTTACCCTGAAATTTTGTCTCATATGAGGGGAGATGTATATTGACCATAATGTATAAAATAATCTTCCAGGGTGGTTGTGAAGTAAAGTTATGCCACAATCAATGTGCCTAATATGGGCACTTTTATGACAACGAGTGCTTGTGTTGGAACTGGTCCTGAGTGGTTCTGGTTGGTCCATTTACCCTGAAATTGTGTCTCATATGAGGGGAGATGTATATTGACCATTTTCTATAAAATAGTCTTCCAGGGAGGTTCTGGGGGGATGTTAGGCCAGAAATAGTGCCCAAATTGGGGTAAATTTCGTTAAAAATAGTGGTTGCATTTGAACTGGTCTTGGGTGGTTCTGGTTGGTCCATTTACCGTGAAATTTTGTCTCATATGAGGGTAGATGTATATTGACCATTTTGTATAAAATAATCTTCCAGGGTGGTTGTGAAGTAAAGTTATGCCACAATCAATGTGCCTAATATGGGCACTTTTATGACAACGAGTGCTTGTGTTGGAACTGGTCCTGAGTGGTTCTGGTTGGTCCATTTACCCTGAAATTGTGTCTCATATGAGGGGAGATGTATATTGACCATTTTCTATAAAATAATCTTCCAGGGAGGTTCTGGGTGGATGTTAGGCAAGAATAAGTGCCCAAATTGGGGTAAATTAGGTCAAAAATAGTGGTTGTCTTGGAACTTGTCTTGGGTGGTTCTGGTTGGTCCATTTACCCTGAAATTGTGTCTCATATGAGGGGAGATGTATATTGACCATAATGTATTAAATAATCTTCCAGGGTGGTTGTGAAGTAAAGTTATGCCACAATCAATGTGCCTAATATGGACACTTTTATGACAACGAGTGCTTGTGTTGGAACTGGTCCTGAGTGGTTTTGGTTGGTCCATTTACCCTGAAATTGTGTCTCATATGAGGGGAGATGTATATTGACCATTTTCTATAAAATAGTCTTCCAGGGAGGTTCTGGGTGGATGTTAGGCAAGAATAAGTCCCCAAATTGGGGTAAATTGCGTCGAAAATAGTGGTTGTCTTGGAACTGGTCTTGGGTGGTTCTGGTTGGTCCATTTACCCTGAAATTTTGTCTCATATGAGGGTAGACGTATATTGACCATTTTATATAAAATAATCTTCCAGGGTGGTCGTGAAGTAAAGTTATGCCACAATCAATGTACCTAATATGGGCACTTTTATGACAACGAGTGCTTGTATTGGAACTGGTCCTGAGCGGTTCTGGTTGGTCCATTTACCCGGGAATTGTGTCTCATTTGTGGGTAGATGTATAATTCACAATTTTGTGTAAAATTGGTCTTCCAGGGAGGTTCTGGGGGGGATGTTAGGCCAGAAATAGTGCCCAAATTGGGGTAAATTGCGTCAAAAATAGTGGTTGCATTGTAACTGGTCCTGGGTGGTTCTGGTTGGTCCATTTACCCTGAAATTTTGTCTCATATGAGGGTAGACGTATATTGACCATTTTGTATAAAATAATCTTCCAGGGTGGTTGTGAAGTAAAGTTATGCCACAATCAATGTGCCTAATATGGGCACTTTTATGACAACGAGTGCTTGTGTTGGAACTGGTCCTGAGTGGTTCTGGTTGGTCCATTTACCCTGAAATTGTGTCTCCTATGAGGGGAGATGTATATTGACCATTTTCTATAAAATAATCTTCCAGGGAGGTTCTGGGTGGATGTTAGGCAAGAATAAATGCCCAAATTGGGGTAAATTGTGTCAAAAATAGTGGTGGTCTTGGAACTTGTCTTGGGTGGTTCTGGTTAGTCCATTTACCCTGAAATTTTGTCTCATATGAGGGGAGATGTATATTGACCATTCTGTATAAAATGATCTTCCAGGGTGGTTGTGAAGTAAAGTTATGCCACAATCAATGTGCCTAATATGGGCACTTTTATGACAACGAGTGCTTGTGTTGGAACTGGTCCTGAGTGGTTCTGGTTGGTCCATTTACCCTGAAATTGTGTCTCATATGAGGGGAGATGTATATTGACCATTTTCTATAAAATAATCTTCCAGGGAGGTTCTGGGTGGATGTTAGGCAAGAATAAGTGCCCAAATTGGGGTAAATTGCGTCAAAAATAGTGGTTGTCTTGGAACTTGTCTTGGGTGTTTCTGGTTGGTCCATTTACCCTGAAATTGTGTCTCATATGAGGTGAGATGTATATTGACCATAATGTATAAAATAATCTTCCAGGGTGGTCGTGAAGTAAAGTTATGCCACAATCAATGTGCCTAATATGGGCACTTTTATGACAACGGGTGCTTGTGTTGGAACTGGTCCTGAGTGGTTCTGGTTGGTCCATTTACCCTGAAATTGTGTCTCATATGAGGGGAGATGTTAGGCAAGAATAAGTGCCCAAATTGGGGTAAATTGCGTCAAAAATAGTGGTGGTCTTGGAACTGGTCTTGGGTGGTTCTGGTTTGTCCATTTACCCTAAAATTTTGTCTCATATGAGGGTAGACGTATATTGACCATTTTGTATAAAATAATCTTCCAGGGTGGTCGTGAAGTAAAGTTATGCCACAATCAATGTACCTAATATGGGCACTTTTATGACAACGAGTGCTTGTATTGGAACTGGTCCTGAGCGGTTCTGGTTGGTCTATTTACCCGGAATTGTGTCTCATTTGTGGGTAGATGTATAATTCACAATTTTGTGTAAAATTAGTCTTCCAGGGAGGTTCTGGGGGGATGTTAGGCCAGAAATAGTGCCCAAATTGGGGTAAATTGCGTCAAAAATAGTGCTTGTATTGGAACTGGTCCTGGGTGGTTCTGGTTGGTCCATTTACCCAGGAATTGTGTCTTATTTGTGGGTAGATGTATTATTGACAAATTTGTGTAAAATTAGTCTTCCAGGGAGGTTCTGGAGGGATGTTAGGCCAGAAATAGTGCCCAAATTGGGGTAAATTTCGTTAAAAATAGTGGTTGCATTTGAACTGGTCTTGGGTGGTTCTGGTTGGTCCATTTACCCTGAAATTTTGTCTCATATGAGGGTAGATGTATATTGACCATTTTATATAAAATAATCTTCCAGGGTGGTCTTGAAGTAAAGTTATGCCACAATCAATGTACCTAATATGGGCACTTTTATGACAACGAGTGCTTGTATTGGAACTGGTCCTGAGCGGTTCTGGTTGGTCCATTTACCCGGGAATTGTGTCTCATTTGTGGGAAGATGTATATTTCACAATTTTGTGTAAAATTGGTCTTCCAGGGAGGTTCTGGAGGGATGTTAGGCCAGAAATAGTGCCCAAATTGGGGTAAATTGCGTCAAAAATAGTGGTTGCATTGTAACTGGTCCTGGATGGTTCTGGTTGGTCCATTTACCCTGAAATTTTGTCTCATATGAGGGTAGACGTATATTGACCAATTTGTATAAAATAATCTTCCAGGGTGGTTGTGAAGTAAAGTTATGCCACAATCAATGTGCCTAATATGGGCACTTTTATGACAACGAGTGCTTGTGTTGGAACTGGTCCTGAGTGGTTCTGGTTGGTCCATTTACCCTGAAATTGTGTCTCATATGAGGGGAGATGTATATTGACCATTTTCTATAAAATAATCTTCCAGGGAGGTTCTGGGTGGATGTTAGGCAAGAATAAGTGCCCAAATTGGGGTAAATTGCGTCAAAAATAGTGGTTGTCTTGGAACTTGTCTTGGGTGGTTCTGGTTGGTCCATTTACCCTGAAATTGTGTCTCATATGAGGGGAGATGTATATTGACCATTTAGTATAAAATAATCTTCCAGGGTGGTTGTGAAGTAAAGTTATGCCACAATCAATGTGCCTAATATGGGCACTTTTATGAATGTGAGTGCTTGTGTTGGAACTGGTCCTGAGTGGTTCTGGTTGGTCCATTTACCCTGAAATTGTGTCTCATATGAGGGGAGATGTATATTGACCATTTTCTATAAAATAATCTTCCAGGGAGGTTCTGGGTAGATGTTAGGCAAGAATAAGTCCCCAAATTGGGGTAAATTGCGTCAAAAATAGTGGTGGTCTTGGAACTTGTCTTGGGTGGTTCTGGTTGGTCCATTTACCCTGAAATTTTGTCTCATATGAGGGGAGATGTATATTGACCATTCTGTATAAAATGATCTTCCAGGGTGGTTGTGAAGTAAAGTTATGCCACAATCAATGTGCCTAATATGGGCACTTTTATGACAACGAGTGCTTGTGTTGGAACTGGTCCTGAGTGGTTCTGGTTTTTCCATTTACCCTGAAATTGTGTCTCATATGAGGGCAGATGTATATTGACCATTTTCTATAAAATAATCTTCCAGGGAGGTTCTGGGTGGATGTTAGGCAAGAATAAGTGCCCAAATTGGGGTAAATTGCGTCAAAAATAGTGGTTGTCTTGGAACTTGTCTTGGGTGGTTCTGGTTGGTCCATTTACCCTGAAATTGTGTCTCATATGAGGGGAGATGTATATTGACCATAATGTATAAAATAATCTTCCAGGGTGGTTGTGAAGTAAAGTTATGCCACAATCAATGTGCCTAATATGGGCACTTTTATGACAACGAGTGCTTGTGTTGGAACTGGTCCTGAGTGGTTCTGGTTGGTCCATTTACCCTGAAATTGTGTCTCATATGAGGGGAGATGTATATTGACCATTTTCTATAAAATAATCTTCCAGGGAGGTTCTGGGTGAATGTTAGGCAAGAATAAGTGCCCAAATTGGGGTAAATTGCGTCAAAAATAGTGGTTGTCTTGGAACTGGTCTTGGGTGGTTCTGGTTGGTCCATTTACCCTGAAATTTTGTCTCATATGAGGGTAGACGTATATTGACCATTTTATATAAAATAATCTTCCAGGGTGGTCGTGAAGTAAAGTTATGCCACAATCAATGTACCTAATATGGGCACTTTTATGACAACGAGTGCTTGTATTGGAACTGGTCCTGAGCGGTTCTGGTTGGTCCATTTACCCGGGAATTGTGTCTCATTTGTGGGTAGATGTATAATTCACAATTTTGTGTAAAATTGGTCTTCCAGGGAGGTTCTGGGGGGATGTTAGGCAAGAATAAGTGCCCAAATTGGGGTAAATTGCGTCAAAAATAGTGGTTGCATTGTAACTGGTCCTGGGTGGTTCTGGTTGGTCCATTTACCCTGAAATTTTGTCTCATATGAGGGTAGACGTATATTGACCATTTTGTATAAAATAATCTTCCAGGGTGGTCGTGAAGTAAAGTTATGCCACAAACAATGTACCTAATATGGGCACTTTTATGACAACGAGTGCTTGTCTTGGAACTGGTCCTGGGTGGTTCTGGTGTGTCCATTTACCCAGAAATTGTGTCTCATTTGTGGGTAGATGTATATTTCACATTTTTGTATAAAATTAGTCTTCCAGGGAGGTTCTGGGGGGATGTTAGGCAAGAATAAGTGCCCAAATTGGGGTAAATTGCGTCAAAAATAGTGGTTGTTTTGGAACTGGTCTTGGGTGGTTCTGGTTGGTCCATTTACCCTGAAATTTTGTCTCATATGAGGGTAGACGTATATTGACCATTTTGTATAAAATAATCTTCCAGGGTGGTTGTGAAGTAAAGTTATGCCACAATCAATGTGCCTAATATGGGCACTTTTATGACAACGAGTGCTTGTGTTGGAACTGGTCCTGAGTGGTTCTGGTTGGTCCATTTACCCTGAAATTGTGTCTCATATGAGGGGAGATGTATATTGACCATTTTCTATAAAATAATCTTCCAGGGAGGTTCTGGGTGGATGTTAGGCAAGAATAAGTGCCCAAATTGGGGTAAATTGCGTCAAAAATAGTGGTTGTCTTGGAACTGGTCTTGGGTGGTTCTGGTTGGTCCATTTACCCTGAAATTTTGTCTCATATGAGGGTCGACGTATATTGACCATTTTGTATAAAATAATCTTCCAGGGTGGTCGTGAAGTAAAGTTATGCCACAATCAATGTACCTAATATGGGCACTTTTATGACAACGAGTGCTTGTATTGGAACTGGTCCTGAGCGGTTCTGGTTGGTCCATTTACCCGGGAATTGTGTCTCATTTGTGGGTAGATGTATAATTCACAGTTTTGTGTAAAATTAGTCTTGCAGGGAGATTCTGGGGGGATGTTAGGCCAGAAATAGTGCCCAAATTGGGGTAAATTGCGTCAAAAATAGTGGTTGCATTGTAACTGGTCCTGGGTGGTTCTGGTTGGTCCATTTACCCTGAAACTTTGTCTCATATGAGGGTAGACGTATATTGACCATTTTTCTATAAAATAATCTTCCAGGGTGGTTGTGAAGTAATGTTATGCCACAATCTGTGTGCCTAATATGGGCACTCTTATTGAAAAGAGTGCTTGTATTGGAACAGGTCCTGAGCGGTTCTGGTTGGTCCATTTACCCAGGAATTGTGTTTCATTTGTGGGTAGATGTATAATTTACAATTTGGTGTAAAATTAGTCTTCCAGGGAGGTTCTGGGGGGATGTTAAGCCAGAAATAGTGCCCAAATTGGGGTAAATTGCGTCAAAAATAGTGGTTGTCTTGGAACTTGTCTTGGGTGGTTCTGGTTGGTCCATTTACCCTGAAATTTTGTCTCATATGTGGGTAGATGTTTATTGACCATTTTGTATAAAATAATCTTCAGGGGAGGTTGTGAAGTAAAGTTATGCCACAATCAGTGTGCCTAATATGGGCACTTTGATGACAACGAGTGCTTGTCTTGGAACTGGTCCTGGGTGGTTCTGGTGTGTCCATTTACCCAGAAATTGTGTCTCATTTGTGGGTAGATGTATAATTCACATTTTTGTATAAAATTAGTCTTCCAGGGAGGTTCTGGGGGATGTTAGGCAAGAATAAGTGCCCAAATTGGGGTAAATTGCGTCAAAAATAGTGGTTGTCTTGGAACTTGTCTTGGGTGGTTCTGGTTGGTCCATTTACCCTGAAATTGTGTCTCATATGAGGGGAGATGTATATTGACCATAATGTATAAAATAATCTTCCAGGGTGGTTGTGAAATAACGTTATGCCACAATCAATGTGCCTAATATGGGCACTTTTATGACAACGAGTGCTTGTGTTGGAACTGGTCCTGGGTGGTTCTGGTTGGTCCATTTACCCTGAAACTTTGTCTCATATGAGGGTAGACGTATATTGACCATTTTCTATAAAATAATCTTCCAGGGTGGTTGTGAAGTAATGTTATGCCACAATCTGTGTGCCTAATATGGGCACTCTTATTGAAAAGAGTGCTTGTATTGGAACAGGTCCTGAGCGGTTCTGGTTGGTCCATTTACCCAGGAATTGTGTGTCATTTGTGGGTAGATGTATAATTTACAATTTGGTGTAAAATTAGTCTTCCAGGGAGGTTCTGGGGGGATGTTAAGCCAGAAATAGTGCCCAAATTGGGGTAAATTGCGTCAAAAATAGTGGTTGTCTTGGAACTTGTCTTGGGTGGTTCTGGTTGGTCCATTTACCCTGAAATTTTGTCTCATATGTGGGTAGATGTTTATTGACCATTTTGTATAAAATAATCTTCAGGGGAGGTTGTGAAGTAAAGTTATGCCACAATCAGTGTGCCTAATATGGGCACTTTGATGACAACGAGTGCTTGTCTTGGAACTGGTCCTGGGTGGTTCTGGTGTGTCCATTTACCCAGAAATTGTGTCTCATTTGTGGGTAGATGTATAATTCACATTTTTGTATAAAATTAGTCTTCCAGGGAGGTTCTGGGGGGATGTTAGGCAAGAATAAGTGCCCAAATTGGGGTAAATTGCGTCAAAAATAGTGGTTGTCTTGGAACTTGTCTTGGGTGGTTCTGGTTGGTCCATTTACCCTGAAATTGTGTCTCATATGAGGGGAGATGTATATTGACCATAATGTATAAAATAATCTTCCAGGGTGGTTGTGAAGTAACGTTATGCCACAATCAATGTGCCTAATATGGGCACTTTTATGACAACGAGTGCTTGTGTTGGAACTGGTCCTGAGTGGTTCTGGTTGGTCCATTTACACTGAAATTGTGTTTCATATGAGGGGAGATGTATATTGACCATTTTCTATAAAATAATCTTCCAGGGAGGTTCTGGGTGGATGTTAGGCAAGAATAAGTGCCCAAATTGGGGTAAATTGCGTCAAAAATAGTGGTTGTCTTGGAACTGGTCTTGGGTTGTTCTGGTTGGTCCATTTACCCTGAAATTTTGTCTCATATGAGGGTAGACGTATATTGACCATTTTGTATAAAATAATCTTCCAGGGTGGTCGTGAAGTAAAGTTATGCCACAATCAATGTACCTAATATGGGCACTTTTATGACAACGAGTGCTTGTATTGGAACTGGTCCTGAGCGGTTCTGGTTGGTCCATTTACCCGGGAAATGTGTCTCATTTGTGGGTAGATGTATAATTCACAATTTTGTGTAAAATTGGTCTTCCAGGGAGGTTCTGGGGGGATGTTAGGCCAGAAATAGTGCCCAAATTGGGGTAAATTGCGTCAAAAATAGTGGTTGCATTGTAACTGGTCCTGGGTGGTTCTGGTTGGTCCATTTACCCTGAAATTTTGTCTCATATGAGGGTAGACGTATATTGACCATTTTGTATAAAATAATCTTCCAGGGTGGTTGTGAAGTAAAGTTATGCCACAATCAATGTGCCTAATATGGGCACTTTTATGACAACGAGTGCTTGTGTTGGAACTGGTCCTGAGTGGTTCTGGTTGGTCCATTTACCCTGAAATTGTGTCTCATATGAGGGGAGATGTATATTGACAATTTTCTATAAAATAATCTTCCAGGGAGGTTCTGGGTGGATGTTAGGCAAGAATAATTGCCCAAATTGGGGTAAATTGCGTCAAAAATAGTGGTTGTCTTGGAACTTGTCTTGGGTGGTTCTGGTTGGTCCATTTACCCTGAAATTGTGTCTCGTATGAGGGGAGATGTATATTGACCATAATGTAAAAAAAAATCTTCCAGGGTGGTTGTGAAGTAAAGTTATGCCACAATCAATGTGCCTAATATGGGCACTTTTATGACAACGAGTGCTTGTGTTGGAACTGGTCCTGAGTGGTTCTGGTTGGTCCATTTACCCTGAAATTGTGTCTCATATGAGGGGAGAAGTATATTGACCATTTTCTATAAAATAATCTTCCAGGGAGGTTCTGGGTGGATGTTAGGCAAGAATAAGTGCCCAAATTGGGGTAAATTGCGTCAAAAATAGTGGTTGTCTTGGAACTGGTCTTGGGTGGTTCTGGTTGGTCCATTTACCCTGAAATTTTGTCTCATATGAGGGTAGACGTATATTGACCATTTTGTATAAAATAATCTTCCAGGGTGGTTGTGAAGTAAAGTTATGCCACAATCAATGTGCCTAATATGGGCACTTTTATGACAACGAGTGCTTGTGTTGGAACTGGTCCTGAGTGGTTCTGGTTGGTCCATTTACCCTGAAATTGTGTCTCATATGAGGGGAGATGTTAGGCAAGAATAAGTGCCCAAATTGGGGTAAATTGCGTCAAAAATAGTGGTGGTCTTGGAACTGGTCTTGGGTGGTTCTGGTTGGTCCATTTACCCTGAAATTTTGTCTTATATGAGGGTAGACGTATATTGACCATTTTGTATAAAATAATCTTCCAGGGTGGTCGTGAAGTAAAGTTATGCCACAATCAATGTACCTAATATGGGCACTTTTATGACAACGAGTGCTTGTATTGGAACTGGTCCTGAGCGGTTCTGGTTGGTCCATTTACCCGGGAATTGTTTCTCATTTGTGGGTAGATGTATAATTCACAATTTTGTGTAAAATTGGTCTTCCAGGGAGGTTCTGGAGGGATGTTAGGCCAGAAATAGTGCCCAAATTGGGGTAAATTGCGTCAAAAATAGTGGTTGCATTGTAACTGGTCCTGGATGGTTCTGGTTGGTCCATTTACCCTGAAATTTTGTCTCATATGAGGGTAGACGTATATTGACCATTTTGTATAAAATAATCTTCCAGGGTGGTTGTGAAGTAAAGTTATGCCACAATCAATGTGCCTAATATGGGCACTTTTATGACAACGAGTGCTTGTGTTGGAACTGGTCCTGAGTGGTTCTGGTTGGTCCATTTACCCTGAAATTGTTTCTCATATGAGGGGAGATGTATATTGACCATTTTCTATAAAATAATCTTCCAGGGAGGTTCTGGGTGGATGTTAGGCAAGAATAAGTGCCCAAATTGGGGTAAATTGCGTCAAAAATAGTGGTTGTCTTGGAACTTGTCTTGGGTGGTTCTGGTTGGTCCATTTACCCTGAAATTTTGTCTCATATGAGGGGAGATGTATATTGACCATTCTGTATAAAATGATCTTCCAGGGTGGTTGTGAAGTAAAGTTATGCCACAATCAATGTGCCTAATATGGGCACTTTTATGACAACGAGTGCTTGTGTTGGAACTGGTCCTGAGTGGTTCTGGTTGGTCCATTTACCCTGAAATTGTGTCTCATATGAGGGGAGATGTATATTGACCATTTTCTATAAAATAATCTTCCAGGGAGGTTCTGGGTGGATGTTAGGCAAGAATAAGTGCCCAAATTGGGGTAAATTGCGTCAAAAATAGTGGTTGTCTTGGAACTTGTCTTGGGTGGTTCTGGTTGGTCCATTTACCTTGAAATTTTGTCTCATATGAGGGGAGATGTATATTGACCATTCTGTATAAAATGATCTTCCAGGGTGGTTGTGAAGTAAAGTTATGCCACAATCAATGTGCCTAATATGGGCACTTTTATGACAACGAGTGCTTGTGTTGGAACTGGTCCTGAGTGGTTCTGGTTGGTCCATTTACCCTGAAATTGTGTCTCATATGAGGGGAGATGTATATTGACCATTTTCTATAAAATTAGTCTTCCAGGGAGGTTCTGGAGGGATGTTAGGCCAGAAATAGTGCCCAAATTGGGGTAAATTGCGTCAAAAATAGTGGTTGCATTTGAACTGGTCTTGGGTGGTTCTGGTTGGTCCATTTACCCTGAAATTTTGTCTCATATGAGGGTAGATGTATATTGACCATTTTGTATAAAATAATCTTCCAGGGATGCTGTGAAGTAAAGTTATGCCACAATCAATGTGCCTAATATGGGCACTTTTATGACAACGAGTGCTTGTATTGGAACTGGTCCTGAGCGGTTCTGGTTGGTCCATTTACCCGGGAATTGTGTCTCATTTGTGGGAAGATGTATATTTCACAATTTTGTGTAAAATTGGTCTTCCAGGGAGGTTCTGGAGGGATGTTAGGCCAGAAATAGTGCCCAAATTGGGGTAAATTGCGTCAAAAATAGTGGTTGCATTGTAACTGGTCCTGGGTGGTTCTGGTTGGTCCATTTACCCTGAAATTTTGTCTCATATGAGGGTAGACGTATATTGACCATTTTGTATAAAATAATCTTCCAGGGTGGTTGTGAAGTAAAGTTATGCCACAATCAGTGTACCTAATATGGACACTTTTATGACAACGAGTGCTTGTATTGGAACTGGTCCTGAGCGGTTCTGGTTTGTCCATTTACCCGGGAATTGTGTCTTATTTGTGGGTAGATGTATAATTCACAATTTTGTGTAAAATTGGTCTTCCAGGGAGGTTCTGGGGGGATGTTAGGCCAGAAATAGTGCCCAAATTGGGGTAAAATGCGTCAAAAATAGTGGTTGCATTGTAACTGGTCCTGGGTGGTTCTGGTTGGTCCATTTTCCCTGAAATTTTGTCTCATATGAGGGTAGACGTATATTGACCATTTTGTATAAAATAATCTTCCAGGGTGGTTGTGAAGTAAAGTTATGCCACAATCAATGTGCCTAATATGGGCACTTTTATGACAACGAGTGCTTGTGTTGGAACTGGTCCTGAGTGGTTCTGGTTGGTCCATTTACCCTGAAATTGTGTCTCATATGAGGGGAGATGTATATTGACCATTTTCTATAAAATAATCTTCCAGGGAGGTTCTGGGTGGATGTTAGGCAAGAATAAGTGCCCAAATTGGGGTAAATTGCGTCAAAAATAGTGGTTGTCTTGGAACTGGTCTTGGGTGGTTCTGGTTGGTCCATTTACCCTGAAATTTTGTCTCATATGAGGGTAGACGTATATTGACCATTTTGTATAAAATAATCTTCCAGGGTGGTTGTGAAGTAATGTTATGCCACAATCTGTGTGCCTAATATGGGCACTCTTATTGAAAAGAGTGCTTGTATTGGAACAGGTCCTGAGCGGTTCTGGTTAGTCCATTTACCCAGGAATTGTGTGTCATTTGTGGGTAGATGTAAAATTTACAATTTGGTGTAAAATTAGTCTTCCAGGGAGGTTCTGGGGGGATGTTAAGCCAGAAATAGTGCCCAAATTGGGGTAAATTGCGTCAAAAATAGTGGTTGTCTTGGAACTTGTCTTGGGTGGTTCTGGTTGGTCCATTTACCCTGAAATTTTGTCTCATATGTGGGTAGATGTTTATTGACCATTTTGTATAAAATAATCTTCAGGGGAGGTTGTGAAGTAAAGTTATGCCACAATCAGTGTGCCTAATATGGGCACTTTGATGACAACGAGTGCTTGTCTTGGAACTGGTCCTGGGTGGTTCTGGTGTGTCCATTTACCCAGAAATTGTGTCTCATTTGTGGGTAGATGTATATTTCACATTTTTGTATAAAATTAGTCTTCCAGGGAGGTTCTGGGGGGATGTTAGGCAAGAATAAGTGCCCAAATTGGGGTAAATTGCGTCAAAAATAGTGGTTGTTTTGGAACTGGTCTTGGGTGGTTCTGGTTGGTCCATTTACCCTGAAATTTTGTCTCATATGAGGGTAGACGTATATTGACCATTTTGTATAAAATAATCTTCCAGGGTGGTTGTGAAGTAAAGTTATGCCACAATCAATGTGCCTAATATGGGCACTTTTATGACAACGAGTGCTTGTGTTGGAACTGGTCCTGAGTGGTTCTGGTTGGTCCATTTACCCTGAAATTGTGTCTCATATGAGGGGAGATGTATATTGACCATTTTCTATAAAATAATCTTCCAGGGAGGTTCTGGGTGGATGTTAGGCAAGAATAAGTGCCCAAATTGGGGTAAATTGCGTCAAAAATAGTGGTTGTCTTGGAACTGGTCTTGGGTGGTTCTGGTTGGTCCATTTACCCTGAAATTTTGTCTCATATGAGGGTAGACGTATATTGACCATTTTGTATAAAATAATCTTCCAGGGTGGTCGTGAAGTAAAGTTATGCCACAATCAATGTACCTAATATGGGCACTTTTATGACAACGAGTGCTTGTATTGGAACTGGTCCTGAGCGGTTCTGGTTGGTCCATTTACCCGGGAATTGTGTCTCATTTGTGGGTAGATGTATAATTCACAGTTTTGTGTAAAATTATTCTTGCAGGGAGATTCTGGGGGGATGTTAGGCCAGAAATAGTGCCCAAATTGGGGTAAATTGCGTCAAAAATAGTGGTTGCATTGTAACTGGTCCTGGGTGGTTCTGGTTGGTCCATTTACCCTGAAACTTTGTCTCATATGAGGGTAGACGTATATTGACCATTTTGTATAAAATAATCTTCCAGGGTGGTTGTGAAGTAATGTTATGCCACAATCTGTGTGCCTAATATGGGCACTCTTATTGAAAAGAGTGCTTGTATTGGAACAGGTCCTGAGCGGTTCTGGTTGGTCCATTTACCCAGGAATTGTGTTTCATTTGTGGGTAGATGTATAATTTACAATTTGGTGTAAAATTAGTCTTCCAGGGAGGTTCTGGGGGGATGTTAAGCCAGAAATAGTGCCCAAATTGGGGTAAATTGCGTCAAAAATAGTGGTTGTCTTGGAACTTGTCTTGGGTGGTTCTGGTTGGTCCATTTACCCTGAAATTTTGTCTCATATGTGGGTAGATGTTTATTGACCATTTTGTATAAAATAATCTTCAGGGGAGGTTGTGAAGTAAAGTTATGCCACAATCAGTGTGCCTAATATGGGCACTTTGATGACAACGAGTGCTTGTCTTGGAACTGGTCCTGGGTGGTTCTGGTGTCTCCATTTACCCAGAAATTGTGTCTCATTTGTGGGTAGATGTATACTTCACATTTTTGTATAAAATTAGTCTTCCAGGGAGGTTCTGGGGGATGTTAGGCAAGAATAAGTGCCCAAATTGGGGTAAATTGCGTCAAAAATAGTGGTTGTCTTGGAACTTGTCTTGGGTGGTTCTGGTTGGTCCATTTACCCTGAAATTGTGTCTCATATGAGGGGAGATGTATATTGACCATAATGTATAAAATAATCTTCCAGGGTGGTTGTGAAATAACGTTATGCCACAATCAATGTGCCTAATATGGGCACTTTTATGACAACGAGTGCTTGTGTTGGAACTGGTCCTGGGTGGTTCTGGTTGGTCCATTTACCCTGAAACTTTGTCTCATATGAGGGTAGACGTATATTGACCATTTTGTATAAAATAATCTTCCAGGGTGGTTGTGAAGTAATGTTATGCCACAATCTGTGTGCCTAATATGGGCACTTTTATGACAACGAGTGCTTGTGTTGGAACTGGTCCTGAGTGGTTCTGGTTGGTCCATTTACACTGAAATTGTGTTTCATATGAGGGGAGATGTATATTGACCATTTTCTATAAAATAATCTTCCAGGGAGGTTCTGGGTGGATGTTAGGCAAGAATAAGTGCCCAAATTGGGGTAAATTGTGTCAAAAATAGTGGTTGTCTTGGAACTGGTCTTGGGTTGTTCTGGTTGGTCCATTTACCCTGAAATTTTGTCTCATATGAGGGTAGACGTATATTGACCATTTTGTATAAAATAATCTTCCAGGGTGGTCGTGAAGTAAAGTTATGCCACAATCAATGTACCTAATATGGGCACTTTTATGACAACGAGTGCTTGTATTGGAACTGGTCCTGAGCGGTTCTGGTTGGTCCATTTACCCGGGAAATGTGTCTCATTTGTGGGTAGATGTATAATTCACAATTTTGTGTAAAATTGGTCTTCCAGGGAGGTTCTGGGGGGATGTTAGGCCAGAAATAGTGCCCAAATTGGGGTAAATTGCGTCAAAAATAGTGGTTGCATTGTAACTGGTCCTGGGTGGTTCTGGTTGTTCCATTTACCCTGAAATTTGTCTCATATGAGGGGAGATGTATATTGACCATAATGTATAAAATAATCTTCCAGGGTGGTTGTGAAGTAAAGTTATGCCACAATCAATGTGCCTAATATGGGCTGTGTGGCTGTGTGGCTAGCTGTGTGGCTAGCTGTGTGGCTGTGTGGCTGTGTGGCTAGCTGTGTGGCTAGCTGTGTGGCTGTGTGGCTAGCTGTGTGGCTAGCTGTGTGGCTGTGTGGCTAGCTGTGTGGCTGTGTGGCTGTGTGGCTAGCTGTGTGGCTAGCTGTGTGGCTGTGTGGCTAGCTGTGTGGCTAGCTGTGTGGCTGTGTGGCTAGCTGTGTGGCTAGCTGTGTGGCTGTGTGGCTAGCTGTGTGGCTAGCTGTGTGGCTAGCTGTGTGGCTAGCTGTGTGGCTGTGTGGCTGTGTGGCTAAGTGTGTGGCTAGCTGTGTGGCTGTGTGGCTAGCTGTGTGGCTAGCTGTGTGGCTAGCTGTGTGGCTGTGTGGCTGTGTGTCTAGCTGTGTGGCTAGCTGTGTGGCTGTGTGGCTGTGTGGCTAGCTGTGTGGCTAGCTGTGTGGCTGTGTGGCTAGCTGTGTGGCTAGCTGTGTGGCTGTGTGGCTAGCTGTGTGGCTAGCTGTGTGGCTGTGTGGCTAGCTGTGTGGCTAGCTGTGTGGCTGTGTGGCTAGCTGTGTGGCTAGCTGTGTGGCTGTGTGGCTAGCTGTGTGGCTAGCTGTGTGGCTGTGTGGCTGTGTGGCTAGCTGTGTGGCTGTGTGGCTAGCTGTGTGGCTAGCTGTGTGGCTGTGTGACTGTGTGGCTAGCTGTGTGGCTAGCTGTGTGGCTAGCTGTGTGGCTAGCTGTGTGGCTAGCTGTGTGGCTGTGTGGCTAGCTGTGTGGCTGTGTGGCTGTGTGGCTAGCTGTGTGGCTGTGTGGCTAGCTGTGTGGCTGTGTGGCTAGCTGTGTGGCTAGCTGTGTGGCTGTGTGGCTAGCTGTGTGGCTAGCTGTGTGGCTGTGTGGCTGTGTGGCTAGCTGTGTGGCTGTGTGGCTAGCTGTGTGGCTAGCTGTGTGGCTGTGTGGCTAGCTGTGTGGCTAGCTGTGTGGCTAGCTGTGTGGCTAGCTGTGTGGCTGTGTGGCTGTGTGGCTAGCTGTGTGGCTAGCTGTGTGGCTGTGTGGCTGTGTGGCTAGCTGTGTGGCTAGCTGTGTGGCTAGCTGTGTGGCTGTGTGGCTAGCTGTGTGGCCGTGTGGCTAGCTGTGTGGCCATGTGGCTAGCTGTGTGGCCGTGTGGCCGTGTGGCTAGCTGTGTGGCCGTGTGGCCGTGTGGCTAGCTGTGTGGCCGTGTGGCTAGCTGTGTGGCCGTGTGGCTAGCTGTGTGGCCGTGTGGCTAGCTGTGTGGCCGTGTGGCTAGCTGTGTGGCTAGCTGTGTGGCTAGCTGTGTGGCTAGCTGTGTGGCTAGCTGTGTGGCTAGCTGTGTGGCTGTGTGGCTAGCTGTGTGGCTAGCTGTGTGGCTGTGTGGCTAGCTGTGTGGCTGTGTGGCTAGCTGTGTGGCTAGCTGTGTGGCTAGCTGTGTGGCTAGCTGTGTGGCTGTGTGGCTAGCTGTGTGGCTAGCTGTGTGGCTGTGTGGCTAGCTGTGTGGCTAGCTGTGTGGCTGTGTGGCTAGCTGTGTGGCTGTGTGGCTAGCTGTGTGGCTAGCTGTGTGGCCGTGTGGCTAGCTGTGTGGCCGTGTGGCCGTGTGGTTAGCTGTGTGGCCGTGTGGCTAGCTGTGTGGCCGTGTGGCTAGCTGTGTGGCCGTGTGGCCGTGTGGCTAGCTGTGTGGCCGTGTGGCCGTGTGGCTAGCTGTGTGGCCGTGTGGCCGTGTGGCTAGCTGTGTGGCCGTGTGGCTAGCTGTGTGGCCGTGTGGCTAGCTGTGTGGCCGTGTGGCTAGCTGTGTGGCCGTGTGGCTAGCTGTGTGGCCGTGTGGCTGTGTGGCTAGCTGTGTGGCCGTGTGGCCATGTGGCTAGCTGTGTGGCCATGTGGCTATCTGTGTGGCCGTGTGGCTAGCTGTGTGGCCGTGTGGCCGTGTGGCTAGCTGTGTGGCCGTGTGGCCGTGTGGCTAGCTGTGTGGCCGTGTGGCTAGCTGTGTGGCCGTGTGGCTAGCTGTGTGGCCGTGTGGCTAGCTGTGTGGCCATGTGGCTAGCTGTGTGGCCGTGTGGCTAGCTGTGTGGCCGTGTGGCTAGCTGTGTGGCCGTGTGGCTAGCTGTGTGGCCGTGTGGCTAGCTGTGTGGCCGTGTGGCTAGCTGTGTGGCCGTGTGGCTAGCTGTGTGGCCGTCTGGCTAGCTGTGTGGCCGTGTGGCTAGCTGTGTGGCCGTCTGGCTAGCTGTGTGGCCGTGTGGCTAGCTGTGTGGCCGTGTGGCCGTGTGGCTAGCTGTGTGGCCGTGTGGCCATGTGGCTAGCTGTGTGGCCATGTGGCTATCTGTGTGGCCGTGTGGCTAGCTGTGTGGCCGTGTGGCCGTGTGGCTAGCTGTGTGGCCGTGTGGCTAGCTGTGTGGCCGTGTGGCTAGCTGTGTGGCCGTGTGGCTAGCTGTGTGGCCGTGTGGCTAGCTGTGTGGCCATGTGGCTAGCTGTGTGGCCGTGTGGCTAGCTGTGTGGCCGTGTGGCTAGCTGTGTGGCCGTGTGGCTAGCTGTGTGGCCGTGTGGCTAGCTGTGTGGCCGTGTGGCTAGCTGTGTGGCCGTGTGGCTAGCTGTGTGGCCGTGTGGCTAGCTGTGTGGCCGTGTGGCTAGCTGTGTGGCCGTGTGGCTAGCTGTGTGGCCGTGTGGCTAGCTGTGTGGCCGTGTGGCTAGCTGTGTGGCCGTGTGGCCGTGTGGCTAGCTGTGTGGCCATGTGGCTAGCTGTGTGGCCGTGTGGCTAGCTGTGTGGCCGTGTGGCTAGCTGTGTGTCCGTGTGGCCGTGTGGCTAGCTGTGTGGCCGTGTGGCTAGCTGTGTGGCCGTGTGGCTAGCTGTGTGGCCGTGTGGCTAGCTGTGTGGCCGTGTGGCTTGCTGTGTGGCCGTGTGGCTAGCTGTGTGGCCGTGTGGCCGTGTGGCTAGCTGTGTGGCCGTGTGGCTAGCTGTGTGGCCGTGTGGCTAGCTGTGTGGCCGTGTGGCTAGCTGTGTGGCCGTGTGGCTAGCTGTGTGGCCGTGTGGCTAGCTGTGTGGCCGTGTGGCCGTGTGGCTAGCTGTGTGGCCGTGTGGCTAGCTGTGTGGCCGTGTGGCTAGCTGTGTGGCCGTGTGGCTAGCTGTGTGGCCGTGTGGCTAGCTGTGTGGCCGTGTGGCTAGCTGTGTGGCTAGCCGTGTGGCTAGCTGTGTGGCCGTGTGGCTAGCTGTGTGGCCGTGTGGTCGTGTGGCTAGCTGTGTGGCCGTGTGGCTAGCTGTGTGGCCGTGTGGCTAGCTGTGTGGCTGTGTGGCTAGCTGTGTGGCCGTGTGGCTAGCTGTGTGGCCGTGTGGCTAGCTGTGTGGCCGTGTGGCCGTGTGGCTAGCTGTGTGGCCGTGTGGCTAGCTGTGTGGCCGTGTGGCCGTGTGGCTAGCTGTGTGGCCGTGTGGCTAGCTGTGTGGCCAGCTGTGTGGCCGTGTGGCCGTGTGGCTAGCTGTGTGGCCGTGTGGCTAGCTGTGTGGCCGTGTGGCTAGCTGTGTGGCCGTGTGGCTAGCTGTGTGGCCGTGTGGCCGTGTGGCTAGCTGTGTGGCCGTGTGGCTAGCTGTGTGGCCGTGTGGCTAGCTGTGTGGCTAGCTGTGTGGCCGTGTGGCTAGCTGTGTGGCCGTTTGGCCGTGTGGCTAGCTGTGTGGCCGTGTGGCCGTGTGGCTAGCTGTGTGGCCGTGTGGCTAGCTGTGTGGCCGTGTGGCTAGCTGTGTGGCCGTGTGGCTAGCTGTGTGGCCGTGTGGCTAGCTGTGTGGCCGTGTGGCTAGCTGTGTGGCCGTGTGGCCGTGTGGCCATGTGGCTAGCTGTGTGGCTGTGTGGCCGTGTGGCTAGCTGTGTGGCTGTGTGGCCGTGTGGCTAGCTGTGTGGCCGTGTGGCCGTGTGGCTAGCTGTGTGGCCGTGTGGCTAGCTGTGTGGCCGTGTGGCTAGCTGTGTGGCCGTGTGGCCGTGTGGCTAGCTGTGTGGCCGTGTGGCCGTGTGGCTAGCTGTGTGGCCGTGTGGCTAGCCGTGTGGCCGTGTGGCCGTGTGGCTAGCTGTGTGGCCGTGTGGCCGTGTGGCTAGCTGTGTGGCCGTGTGGCCGTGTGGCTAGCTGTGTGGCCGTGTGGCTAGCTGTGTGGCCGTGTGGCTAGCTGTGTGGCCGTGTGGCTAGCTGTGTGGCCGTGTGGCTGTGTGGCTAGCTGTGTGGCCGTGTGGCCATGTGGCTAGCTGTGTGGCCATGTGGCTATCTGTGTGGCCGTGTGGCTAGCTGTGTGGCCGTGTGGCTAGCTGTGTGGCCGTGTGGCCGTGTGGCTAGCTGTGTGGCCGTGTGGCCGTGTGGCTAGCTGTGTGGCCGTGTGGCTAGCTGTGTGGCCGTGTGGCTAGCTGTGTGGCCGTCTGGCTAGCTGTGTGGCCGTGTGGCTAGCTGTGTGGCCGTGTGGCTAGCTGTGTGGCCGTGTGGCTAGCTGTGTGGCCGTGTGGCCGTGTGGCTAGCTGTGTGGCCGTGTGGCTGTGTGGCTAGCTGTGTGGCCGTGTGGCCGTGTGGCTAGCTGTGTGGCCATGTGGCTAGCTGTGTGGCCGTGTGGCTAGCTGTGTGGCCGTGTGGCTAGCTGTGTGGCCGTGTGGCCGTGTGGCTAGCTGTGTGGCCGTGTGGCTAGCTGTGTGGCCGTGTGGCTAGCTGTGTGGCCGTGTGGCTAGCTGTGTGGCCGTGTGGCTAGCTGTGTGGCCGTGTGGCTTGCTGTGTGGCCGTGTGGCTAGCTGTGTGGCCGTGTGGCCGTGTGGCTAGCTGTGTGGCCGTGTGGCCGTGTGGCTAGCTGTGTGGCCGTGTGGCTAGCTGTGTGGCCGTGTGGCCGTGTGGCCGTGTGGCTAGCTGTGTGGCCGTGTGGCTAGCTGTGTGGCCGTGTGGCTAGCTGTGTGGCCGTGTGGCTAGCTGTGTGGCCGTGTGGCTAGCTGTGTGGCTAGCCGTGTGGCCGTGTGGCTAGCTGTGTGGCCGTGTGGTCGTGTGGCTAGCTGTGTGGCCGTGTGGCTAGCTGTGTGGCCGTGTGGCCGTGTGGCTAGCTGTGTGGCCGTGTGGCCGTGTGGCTAGCTGTGTGGCCGTGTGGCTAGCTGTGTGGCCGTGTGGCCGTGTGGCTAGCTGTGTGGCCGTGTGGCCGTGTGGCTAGCTGTGTGGCCGTGTGGCTAGCTGTGTGGCCGTGTGGCTAGCTGTGTGGCCGTGTGGCTAGCTGTGTGGCCGTGTGGCCAGCTGTGTGGCCGTGTGGCTAGCTGTGTGGCCGTGTGGCTAGCTGTGTGGCCGTGTGGCCGTGTGGCTAGCTGTGTGGCCGTGTGGCCGTGTGGCTAGCTGTGTGGCCGTGTGGCTAGCTGTGTGGCTAGCTGTGTGGCCGTGTGGCTAGCTGTGTGGCTAGCTGTGTGGCCGTGTGGCTAGCTGTGTGGCCGTTTGGCCGTGTGGCTAGCTGTGTGGCCGTGTGGCTAGCTGTGTGGCCGTGTGGCTAGCTGTGTGGCCGTGTGGCTAGCTGTGTGGCCGTGTGGCTAGCTGTGTGGCCGTGTGGCTAGCTGTGTGGCCGTGTGGCTAGCTGTGTGGCCGTGTGGCCGTGTGGCCATGTGGCTAGCTGTGTGGCTGTGTGGCCGTGTGGCTAGCTGTGTGGCTGTGTGGCCGTGTGGCTGTGTGGCTAGCTGTGTGGCTGTGTGGCTGTGTGGCTAGCTGTGTGGCTGTGTGGCTGTGTGGCTAGCTGTGTGGCTGTGTGGCTGTGTGGCTGTGTGGCTAGCTGTGTGGCTGTGTGGCTAGCTGTGTGGTTGTGTGGCTAGCTGTGTGGCTGTGTGGCTAGCTGTGTGGCTGTGTGGCTAGCTGTGTGGCCGTGTGGCTAGCTGTGTGGCCGTGTGGCTAGCTGTGTGGCCGTGTGGCCGTGTGGCTAGCTGTGTGGCCGTGTGGCTAGCTGTGTGGCTAGCTGTGTGGCCGTGTGGCTAGCTGTGTGGCTAGCTGTGTGGCCGTGTGGCTAGCTGTGTGGCCGTTTGGCCGTGTGGCTAGCTGTGTGGCCGTGTGGCCGTGTGGCTAGCTGTGTGGCCGTGTGGCTAGCTGTGTGGCCGTGTGGCTAGCTGTGTGGCCGTGTGGCTAGCTGTGTGGCCGTGTGGCTAGCTGTGTGGCCGTGTGGCCGTGTGGCCGTGTGGCCATGTGGCTAGCTGTGTGGCTGTGTGGCCGTGTGGCTAGCTGTGTGGCTGTGTGGCCGTGTGGCTGTGTGGCTAGCTGTGTGGCTGTGTGGCTGTGTGGCTAGCTGTGTGGCTGTGTGGCTGTGTGGCTAGCTGTGTGGCTGTGTGGCTGTGTGGCTAGCTGTGTGGCTGTGTGGCTAGCTGTGTGGTTGTGTGGCTAGCTGTGTGGCTGTGTGGCTAGCTGTGTGGCTAGCTGTGTGACTGTGTGGCTGTGTGGCTAGCTGTGTGGCTGTGTGGCTAGCTGTGTGGCTAGCTGTGTGGCTGTGTGGCTAGCTGTGTGGCTGTGTGGCTGTGTGGCTACCTGTGTGGCTAGCTGTGTGGCTGTGTGGCTGTGTGGCTAGCTGTGTGGCTAGCTGTGTGGCTAGCTGTGTGGCTAGCTGTGTGGCTAGCTGTGTGGCTGTGTGGCTAGCTGTGTGGCTGTGTGGCTGTGTGGCTAGCTGTGTGGCTAGCTGTGTGGCTGTGTGGCTAACTGTGTGGCTAGCTGTGTGGCTAGCTGTGTGGCTAGCTGTGTGGCTGTGTGGCTAGCTGTGTGGCTAGCTGTGTGGCTGTGTGGCTAGCTGTGTGGCTAGCTGTGTGCTCAATCAGTCACTCACTCAGTCACTCATTTAGTCAATCTTTCAGTCACTCACTCAGTCACTCACTCAGTCACTCACTCACTCACCCAGTAATTCACTCACTCAGTCACTCACTCACTCATTCACTCACTCAATTACCGTAATTACTCGGATATAACGCGCACTCGAAAATAACACGCAGGTAATTTTGGGCCAAAAAAATCTGGAAAAACGCAGTACTCGAATATAGTGCGCACCTAAAATTTCCCGCTGACGAAAATCAGAAATCTTACCTTTTTTTCTTCGTTTCACGATTGTTTTGTTCAAACAAATTTATTCATTAGAATCCTTCAAATGAAGAGTTCCTCTCTCTCTTTGTCTGTCCTCTCATACATCTCTTCGTTGAGAATCCTATCAACGTCCACGCTTCCTTCATCCACTTCCTCTTCCTCCCACAACACATCATCCGATTGGCTTTACGAGATGACGTAAAATCCGTGCGTCAAAGTGAGTTTGACAATGCTTTTTTCGATCGAAAATTTGTAATTTATTTTAGTTATTGATTATAACACTGAACTGAGAGAGGGTGAACTGAGACGGGTACGAGGCTAGAGGGGGGGAGTGGTGGTCTCGGCTTTACGAGATGACGTAAAATCCGTGCGTCGGCTTCACGAGATGACGTAAAATCCGTGCGTCGGCTCTACGAGATGACGTAAAATCCGTGCGTCAAAGTGAGTTTGACAATGCTTTTTTCGATCGAAAATTTGTAATTTATTTTATTCAATTCAATTTCAATTCAATTTATTTGGCAAGAAAAAGCACCAGGCTAAGGGCCATGTAACAAGACAAAAAAAAAAAAAAAAAATAGTTATTGATTATAACACGCACCCCCAACTATTGGAATTAATTATATAGCAAAAATCTGCGTGTTATATTCGAGTAATTACGGTACTCACTCACTCACTCACTCACTCGCTCACTCACACACTCACTCAGGTACCCACCCAATCAAACCCACACTCACTCAGCCTCTCACTCACTCACTCACTCACTGTCCCACTCAATCGTTCACTAGCTCACTAACTGACTAACTCATTCACTCACTCACTCTCCCACTCACTCATTCACTCGCTCACTCACTCACTCACTCATTCATTCATTAACTTATTCACTCACTTGCTCATGCACTTACTCATTCGCTCACTGACGGTGTCACTCACCTACTCAATCATCCACTCACTCATTCACTCACTCACTTACTCATGCACTTACTCATTCACCCACTGACTATGTCACTCATCTACATATTCACTCACCTACTCACTCACTCACTGACTCACTCACTCATTCATTCACTCACTCACTCACTCATTCACTCACTCACTCACTCACTCACTCACTCACTTTCTCACCTACTCACTCACTGACTGTGTCATTCTCCTCTCTCACTCACTTGTTCACTCACTCGCTCACGCACTTACTCATTCAAACACTGAATGTGTCACTCACCTACTCACTCACTCTCACTCACACACTCACTCACTTACTCACTCACTCATCTACTCACTCACTCTCACTCACACACTCACTCACTCTCCCACTCACTCATTCAATTGTTCACCCACTCACTCACTCATTCATTCACTCACTCATTCACTCACTTACTCACTCAGTCACTCATTCACTCACTCACTGACTGTTTCACTCACCTACTCACTCACTCATTCACTCACTCATTCACTCACTCACTTACTCATGCACTTACTCATTCACCCACTGACTGTGTCACTCACCTACACACTCACTCACTTACTTACTCACGCACTTACTAATTCGCACAATGAATGTGTCACTCAGCTACTCACTCAGTCTCTCACTCACTCTCACTCACTCACTCTCACTCACTCTCACTCACACACTCACTCACTTACTCACTCACTCATCTACTCGCTCACTCGCTTAATCACACACTCACTCAGGCACCCACTCCATCACTCACATCAGTCATTCACTCAACCAATCAATCACACTCAGTCAGTCAGTCACTCGCTCAGTCACTCGATCACTCACTCGCTTACTCAGTCGCTCGCTCGCTCACCTACTCACTCACTCGCTCAATCACACACTCACTCAGTCACTCGCTCAGTCACTCACTCAGCCTCTCACTCACTCACTCACTCACTCAATCATTCACCCAGCCACTCACTAATCCACTCAATCACTCTCACTCAGTCACACACTCACTCAGTCAGTCACTCACTCAATTACTCACTCACTCACTCGCTCACTCACACACTCACTCAGGTATCCACCCAATCAATCCCACACTCACTCAGCCTCTCACTCACTCTCCCACTCACTCGTTCACTTGCTCACTCACTCACTCGCTCACTCACTCGCTCACTCACGCACTTACTCATGCACTTACTCACGCACTTACTCATTCACTCACTGAGTCATTCACTCACCCATTTTATCAAACACTCACTCATTCCTTAACTCACTCAGTCACTCAGTCAGTCACTAACTCACTCACTCATTCACTCACTCTCCCACTCACTCATTCACTCGCTCACTCACTCACTCATTCATTCACTCATCTACTCACTCACTCGCTTAATCACACACTCACTCAGGCACCCACTCCATTACTCACTAAGTCATTCACTCAACCAATCAATCACACTCAGTCAGTAACTCACTCAGTCAGTCAGTCCCTCACTCACTCACGCATTCATTCATTCACTCACTCACGCACTTACTCATTCACTCACTCACTCACTCATTTTGTCACTCTCTCACTCACTCAGTCACTCACTCACTCACTCACTCACTCACTCACGCACTTACTCATCCACTCATTGACTGTGTCACTCACCTACACACTCACTCAGTCACTCACTCACTCGCTCAATCATACACTCACTCAGGCACCCACTCAATCACTCACTCAGTCATTCACTCACCCAATTTATCAAACACACTCAATCAGTCAGTCACTAACTCACTCACTCTCCCACTCACTCATTCAATTGTTCACCCACTCACTCACTCATTCATTCACTCACTCATTCACTCACTTACTCACTCAGTCACTCACTCACCCACTCACTGACTCATGCACTTACTCACTCACGCACTTACTCACGCACTTACTCACGCACTTACTCATTCACTCACTGACTGTGTCACTCACCTACACACTCACTCACTCACTCACTTACTTACTCACGCACTTACTAATTCACACAATGAATGTGTCACTCACCTACTCACTCAGTCTCTCACTCACTCTCACTCACACACTCACTCACTTACTCACTCACTCATCTACTCGCTCACTCGCTTAATCACACACTCAACCAATCAATCACACTCAGTCAGTCAGTCAGTCAGTCACTCGCTCAGTCACTCGATCACTCACTCGCTTACTCAGTCGCTCGCTCGCTCACCTACTCACTCACTCGCTCAATCACACACTCACTCAGGCACCCATTCAATCACTCACTCACTCACTCACTCAATCATTCACCCAGCCACTCACTAATCCACTCAATCACACACTCACTCAGTCAGTCACTCACTCAATTACTCACTCACTCACTCGCTCACTCACACACTCACTCAGGTATCCACCCAATCAATCCCACACTCACTCAGCCTCTCACTCACTCACTCACCCACTCACTCACTCTCCCACTCACTCGTTCACTCACTCACTCTCCCACTCACTCGTTCACTTGCTCACTCGCTCACTCATTCACGCACTTACTCATGCACTTACTCACGCACTTACTCATTCACTCACTGAGTCATTCACTCACCCATTTTATCAAACACTCACTCATTCCTTAACTCAGTCAGTCACTAACTCACTCACTCATTCACTCACTCTCCCACTCACTCATTCACTCGCTCACTCACTCACTCATTCATTCACTCATTTATTCAGGCACTTACTCATTCACTCACTGACTGTGTCACTCACCTACTCACTCATTCACTCACTTACTCATGCACTTACTCATTTACCCACTGACTGTGTCACTCACCTACACACTCACTCACTCGCTCAATCACACACTCACTCATTCACCTACTCTATAACTGACTCAGTCATTCACTCACCCAATTTATAAAACAGTCACTCATTCAGTCTCTCACCCAGTCACTCACTCATCCACTCAATCACACTCTCACTCAGTCACACACTCACTCAGTCAGTCACTCACTCGCTCGCTCACACACTCACTAACTCACTTAGTCACTCAGTTACTCAATCACTCACTCAGTCATTTACTCACCCAATCCATCACACTCACACTCTCTTACTCAGTAGGTCAGTCAGTCAGTTAATCACTCAATAGCTCACTCACTCACTAACTCACTCACTGAATATGTCACTCACCTATTCACTCACTCACTCATTCATTCACTCACTCACTCACTCACTCAGCAACTCACTAAATCACTCAGTAACTCACTCACCCAGTAACTCACTTACTCAGTAACTCACTCACCCAGTAACTCACTTACTCAGTATCTCACTCATTCACTCTCTCACTCAGTTACTCACTCATTCAGTGAAGCACTCAGTCACTCACTCATTCAGTTTCTCAGTCATTCGCTCACTTCGCCGCTCACTAACTCACTCAGTTACTGAGTCACTCACTCACTCATTTTATCACTCAGTCACTTAGTTACTCACTTACTCAGTCACTCAATCTATGACTGACTTACTCACTCACTACTCAATCACTCAGTCACTCACTCACTCGCTAACTCGCTACCTTGAACGCCCACTCACTCACTCATTCCCACACTTGCTTACTCACTCTCTAACTTGCTACCTCACACGCTTCCTCACTCACTCATTCCCACACTTGCTTACTCACTCTCTAACTTGCTACCTCACACACTCACTCTCACTCAGTACCTCACTCACCCAGTAACTCACTAACTCAGTGTTAGGTTTATCTTTATTATAGATGTGTGTCAATATTATTATATGATATGTGCTTGCAACAAAGAGTTATTTACATTAATACAAAAGGCATTTTAATATATCTCTTGCTAAAAGTAATGACTGTGGTTCGCATCAAGAGGACTGTGAATTGCTTTGGACATCAAGATGGTTCACATTGAAATGTGGATTGTTTTGGAAAGCATGAAGATGGTACACAACAAGCGCTCTTTGGAACGGTGGATTGCTTTGGGAAGCCTCGGCTTCTCAGGATGGCTCACAACAAGAACTGTGGATTATTTTGGGAAGCATCATCTTCTCAGGATGGTTCACATAAAAACTCTCTTGGAAGATTCGACAGACCTACAATTGTTTTGAGAACTGAGATAAATTGTTATGAGACTAAAAATGTTTAGACTACTGTGGGGCATGGTGTGAAAATCTTTTGATTAAGTTAGCGAGAGACATCGAGTTATTAGAATGATCCTGACCGGACAGGCGGGTGGATGTATTCTGTTCTTGCAAGAATTAAACAAAGATGTGACTTCAGATGCCTCTTTTATTGAAAGGTGAATTTGGAAATACCTAAGGATAAACTTATCACTCAGTAACTCGCTCATTTAGTCACTCACTCATTCACTCGCTCACTCACACACTCACTCAGGTACCCACCCAATCAATCACACACTAACTCGCTCACTGAGTCACTCACTTAGTTACTCACTCACTTAGTTACTCACTTACTCAGTGACTCACTCACTTAGTGACTCGCTCACAGTTACTCACTTACTCTCTCACTCAGTCACTCACTCATTCGGTTTCTCAGTCATTCACTCACTTCACTGCTCACTCACTTAGTTACTCACTCACTCAATCAATGACTGACTTACTCAGTCACTCACTCATTCGGTTTCTCAGTCATTCACTCACTTCACTGCTCACTCACTTAGTTACTCACTCACTCAATCAATGACTGACTTACTCAATCACTCACTCACTACTCAATCAATCACTCACTCAGTCAATCACTTAGTCATTAACTTACTCACTCACTCATTCACTCGCTCGCTCACTCGCTACCTATTTCACTCACTCGCTCACTGAATCACTCAATAACTCAATAATTTAGACAATATACTCTTGTGCTTTTTTCAAAGTCTCACAATATCAGGTCCCATTTATTCCTGTATTTTAAATGTGTGAGTTACCAAATTAGTTGGATATATTTTCACTTTTAACACAGGCTCGAAAACTCTTCTTACATTATCGTCACGCTCGTCATCGTCATTTACCATCGTCACCATCGTCATCATCAGAATCGTCACTATCGTCATCATCAATATCGCCACTATCGTCATCATCAATATCGTCACTATCGTCATCATCAATATCGTCACTATTGTCATCGCCATCATTATCATTATTTTATTATTATTTAGAGTTTTCTTCTTCTGTTTCTTCTGCTTCTTCTTCTGCTTCTGCTTCTGCTTCTGCTTCTGCTTCTGCTTCTTCTTCTGCTTCTTCTTCTGCTTCTTCTTCTGCTTCTTCTTCTTCTTCTTCTTCTTTTTCTTCTTCTTCTTCTTTTTCTTTTTCTTCTTCTCCTCTTTCTTCTTCTTGTCCTCGCAAAAGTC
>NW_027520073.1:182500-198180 GCF_051989625.1 Stigmatopora argus | reverse complement strand
ATCGCGCAGCGAGGACTCCCACCTTGGCCGTTGCGGGGCTTCCGGGCTCATCGCGTGCACCGAGTGACCGCGCAGGAGGGCTCCCGGCGTGTCCAGACACACACTTCACCGCTCATCATATCCATCCTGCATCCTCCAACATTTGGGCTACGTAAATGTGGGGACCACAGGGGCCGCCGGCCGGACGCACCCCTCAGCGGCAGCAGGCCTTTAAGCGTCTGGGGCTGCCTACCCGTCATCCTTGGCCGCCGCCACTCTTTCCTCGAAAGGAGATTGGTTTGCCTGAGAAAGAAATGTTCGCCGGAGTGAATCCCGCACGCCGTCCGGGTCGTCCCTACAAGGGCCGTCGGGTGCGGCGGCGGGCTCCGAGGTAGGACCGCTGAGTCAGACGGGGCGTCTCGGTCTCGCTGAAACGGTTCAGGGTAGCGACTTCGACCCCTGGCAAATGCCCCCCCTAGGGAAGATTCGTGTCGCAAGCCCTTAGTCGAACCCGCAGGGCGAAGGAACCCAGTCGCCCGAGCACCGGCGTTATAAGCCGGGCCGGCGTGAGCCCTCCTGAGGCGGGTCTTGTTTGCCAATCGGTCAGTGGGGAAAGGGTAATGGGGAGATGGGTGGGGTTCGAAATATGTTATTTCCCCGACCCATCAAAGTTCGATTCCGCCAGTTCCCAGCTTAGTTCCCAGCTCAGTTCCATGTCCAAGTCCTTGTGCCTGTTGCTAGGTCAGGTCCCACCTCGTTCGATTTCGCCAGTTCCCAAGCTCCGTTCCATGTCAGACTCCACCAAATTTCGTTTATGATTCCGCCAGTTCCCAGCTTAGTTCCCAGCTCAGTTCCATGTCCAAGTCCTTGTGCCTGTTGCTAGGTCAGGTCCCACCTCGTTCGATTTCGCCAGTTCCCAAGCTCCGTTCCATGTCAGACTCCACCAAATTTCGTTTATGATTCCGCCAGTTCCCAGCTTAGTTCCCAGCTCAGTTCCATGTCCAAGTCCTTGTGCCTGTTGCTAGGTCAGGTCCCACCTCGTTCGATTTCGCCAGTTCCCAAGCTCCGTTCCATGTCAGACTCCACCAAATTTCGTTTATGATTCCGCCAGTTCCCAGCTTAGTTCCCAGCTCAGTTCCATGTCCAAGTCCGTGTGCCTGTTCCGGGTCAGGACCCACCCCGTGTTATCATTTATCCCTGAATAACACACCATTGTCGGATTGGTGTAGACGGTTACGACCGCCTTAGTGAGTTCGCCACTCTCACTTGTCAAAATTTTTCTAAGTCCGTGTGCCTGTTCCGGGTCAGGACCCACCCCGTGTTATCATTTATCCCTGAATAGCACACCATTGTCGGATTGGTGTAGACGGTTACGACCGCCTTAGTGAGTTCGCCACTCTCACTTGTCAAAATTTTTCTAAGTCCGTGTGCCTGTTCCGGGTCAGGACCCACCCCGTGTTATCATTTATCCCTGAATAGCACACCATTGTCGGATTGGTGTAGACGGTTACGACCGCCTTAGTGAGTTCGCCACTCTCACTTGTCAAAATTTTTCTAAGTCCGTGTGCCTGTTCCGGGTCAGGACCCACCCCGTGTTATCATTTATCCCTGAATAACACACCATTGTCGGATTGGTGTAGACGGTTACGACCGCCTTAGTGAGTTAACCACTCTCACTTGTCAAAATTTTTCTAAGTCCGTGTGCCTGTTCCGGGTCAGGACCCACCCCGTGTTATCATTTATCCCTGAATAACACACCATTGTCGGATTGGTGTAGACGGTTACGACCGCCTTAGTGAGTTCGCCACTCTCACTTGTCAAAATTTTTCTAAGTCCGTGTGCCTGTTCCGGGTCAGGACCCACCCCGTGTTATCATTTATCCCTGAATAGCACACCATTGTCGGATTGGTGTAGACGGTTACGACCGCCTTAGTGAGTTCACCACTCTCACTTGTCAAAATTTTTCTAAGTCCGTGTGCCTGTTCCGGGTCAGGACCCACCCCGTGTTATCATTTATCCCTGAATAGCACACCATTGTCGGATTGGTGTAGACGGTTACGACCGCCTTAGTGAGTTCGCCATTCTCACTTGTCAAAATTTTTCTAAGTCCGTGTGCCTGTTCCGGGTCAGGACCCACCCCGTGTTATCAGTTATCCCTGAATAGCACACCATCGTCGGACTGGTGTAGACGGTTACGACCGCCTTAGTGAGTTCGCCACTCTCACTTGTCAAAATTTTTCTAAGTCCGAGTGCCTGTTCCGGGTCAGGACCCACCCCGTGTTATCAGTTATCCCTGAATAGCACACCATCGTCGGACTGGTGTAGACGGTTACGACCGCCTTAGTGAGTTCGCCACTCTCACTTGTCGAAAATTTTCTAAGTCCCTTCACACTTAGAAAAAATTCGTTAAAATCAGGAGGACCACCCTCGGACACCCCAACACCTTGCAAACGTTGTCCGAACATAGGGTGATCTACCTGGACCCCGGGAGAGCGGAGGGTCGGTTCGCAGCCTGGAGCTCACATTCAAAATTTTTCTCTCCCTATAATCTTGCCGAAGGGTTTCTGCAGACCACCGGATTTTGCATGAGTAGGTGAGTTATATCCCCTTACATTTGGTAGACCCAAATTCGCTCTCCTGGTAGACCCAAGTTATATTATGGGGTAGACCCAGTTTCGAGCATGGGGTAGACCCACGTGAATGCCCTGGTAGACCCAAATCATGCGAGCACCATAAAAATCAGCGGGGTTTTTCCTCGAGCCTATCCGAGGATAGGCTCACATGAGCGGATATGGGTTTGTAATGGCTCGCTGAAAATCACGAGCTCCAGAGATTTTTCTCTGAAAATTTTTCTAAGTGTGAGCACCACACACATCAACGGTGTTTTCCCTCGAGCCTATCCGAGGATAGGCTCACGAGGGCGGATATGGGTTTGTATTGCCTCGCTGAAAGCCTGAGCTCCAGAAATTTTTCTAAGTGTGAGCACCACACACATCAACGGTGTTTTCCAACATGCCTATCCGAGGATAGTGACACATGAGCGGATTGGGTTGGCTGATGCCCCGCTGAAAACCTGAGCTCCAGAAATTTTTCTAAGTGTGAGCACCACACACTTCAACGGTCTTTTTCACAGTGCATGTCCGAGGATAGTGACACATGAGCGGATTGGGCTGGCTGATGCCCCGCTGAATTTCTGACCTCCAGAAATTTTTCTAAGTGTGAGCACCACACACTTCGGCGGGGTTTTTCCCCGAGCCTATCCGAGGATAGGCTCACATGAGCGGATATGGGTTTGGAATGGCTCGCTGAAATCCTGAGCTCCAGAGATTTTTCTCAGAAAATTTTTCTAAGTGTGAGCACCACACACATCAACGGGGTTTTCCAACATGCCTGTCCGAGGATAGTGACACATGAGCGGATTGGGTCGGCTGATGCCCCGCTGAAAACCTGAGCTCCAGAAATTTTTCTAAGTGTGAGCACCACACACTTCAACGGTCTTTTTCACAGTGCATGTCCGAGGATAGTGACACATGAGCGGATTGGGCTGGCTGATGCCCCGCTGAATTTCTGACCTCCAGAAATTTTTCTAAGTGTGAGCACCACACATTTCGGCGGGGTTTTTCCCCGAGCCTATCCGAGGATAGGCTCACATGAGCGGATATGGGTTTGGAATTGCTCGCTGAAATCCTGAGCTCCAGAGATTTTTCTCAAATTTTTTCTAAGTGTGAGCACCACACACATCAACGGTGTTTTCCAACATGCCTGTCCGAGGATAGTGACACATGAGCGGATTGGGTCGGCTGATGCCCCGCTGAAATCCTGAGCTCCAGAATTTTTTCTAAGTGTGAGCACCACACACATCAACGGTGTTTTCCAACATGCCTATCCGAGGATAGTGACACGTGAGCGGATTGGGTCGGCTGATGCCCCGCTGAAATCCTGAGCTCCAGAATTTTTTCTAAGTGTGAGCACCACACACATCAACGGTGTTTCCCTCGAGCCTATCCGACGATAGGCTCACAAGGGCGGATATGGGTTTGTTTTGCCCCGCTGAAATTCTGAGCTCCAGAATTTTTTCTAAGTGTGAGCACCACACACATCAACGGTGTTTCCCTCGAGCCTATCCGACGATAGGCTCACAAGGGCGGATATGGGTTTGTAATGTCTCGCTGAAATCCTGAGCTCCAGAAATTTTTCTAAGTGTGAGCACCACACACATCAACGGTGTTTTCCAACATGCCTGTCCGAGGATAGTGACACATGAGCGGATTGGGTCGGCTGATGCCCCGCTGAAATCCTGAGCTCCAGAAATTTTTCTAAGTGTGAGCACCACACACTTCGGCGGGGTTTTTCCCCGAGCCTATCCGAGGATATGCTCACATGAGCGGATATGGGTTGCTGAAGCTCCCGCTGAGTTCCCGAGCTCCAGAAATTTTTCTAAGTGTGAGCACCACACACATCAACGGTCTTTTCCCCCGAGCCTATCCGAAGATAGGCTCACATGAGCGGATATGGGTTGCTGAAGCTCCCGCTGAGTTCCCGAGCTCCAGAAATTTTTCTAAGTGTGAGCACCACACACATCAACGGTCTTTTCCCCCGAGCCTATCCGAAGATAGGCTCACATGAGCGGATATGGGTTGCTGAAGCTCCCGCTGAGTTCCCGAGCTCCAGAAATTTTTCTAAGTGTGAGCACCACACACATCAACGGTCTTTTCCCCTGAGCCTATCCGAAGATAGGCTCACATGAGCGGATATGGGTTGCTGAAGCTCCCGCTGAGTTCCCGAGCTCCAGAATTTTTTCTAAGTGTGAGCACCACACACATCAACGGTCTTTTTCACGGTGCATGTCCGAGGATAGTGACACATGAGCGGATTGAGCTGGCTGATGCTCCGCTGAATTTCTGAGCTCCAGAAATTTTTCTAAGTGTGAGCACCACACACATCAACGGTCTTTTCCACCGAGCATATCCGAAGATAGGCTCACATGAGCGGATATGGGTTGCTGAAGCCCCCGCTGAGTTCCCGAGCTCCAGAAATTTTTCTAAGTCCGAGCTCCACACACATCAACGGTGTTTTTCACAGTGCTTGTCCGAGGATAGTGACACATGAGCGGATTGAGCTGGCTGATGCCCCGCTGAATTTCTGAGCTCCAGAAATTTTTCTAAGTCCGAGCTCCACACACATCAACGGTGTTTTTCACAGTGCTTGTCCGAGGATAGTGACACATGAGCGGATTGAGCTGGCTGATGCCCCGCTGAATTTCTGAGCTCCAGAAATTTTTCTAAGTCCGAGCTCCACACACATCAACGGTGTTTTTCACAGTGCTTGTCCGAGGATAGTGACACATGAGCGGATTGAGCTGGCTGATGCCCCGCTGAATTTCTGAGCTCCAGAAATTTTTCTAAGTCCGAGCTCCACACACATCAACGGTGTTTTTCACAGTGCTTGTCCGAGGATAGTGACACATGAGCGGATTGAGCTGGCTGATGCCCCGCTGAATTTCTGAGCTCCAGAAATTTTTCTAAGTCCGAGCTCCACACACATCAACGGTGTTTTTCACAGTGCTTGTCCGAGGATAGTGACACATAAGCGGATTGGGTTGGCTGATGCCCCGCTGAATTTCTGAGCTCCAGAAATTTTTCTAAGTCCGAGCTCCACACACATCAACGGTGTTTTTCACAGTGCTTGTCCGAGGGTAGTGACACATGAGCGGATTGGGTTGGCTGATGCCCCGCTGAATTTCTGAGCTCCAGAAATTTTTCTAAGTCCGAGCTCCACACACTTCAACGGTGTTTTTCACAGTGCTTGTCCGAGGATAGTGACACATGAGCGGATTGGGTTGGCTGATGCCCCGCTGAATTTCTGACCTCCAGAAATTTTTCTAAGTCCGAGCTCCACAAACATCAACGGTGTTTTTCACAGTGCATATCCGAAGATAGTGACACATGAGCGGATTGGGTTGGCTGATGCCCCGCTGAATTTCTGAGCTCCAGAAATTTTTCCAAGTCCGAGCTCCACACACTTCAACGGTGTTTTTCACAGTGCTTGTCCGAGGATAGTGACACATGAGCGGATTGGGCTGGCTGACCCCCCGCTGAATTTCTGAGCTCCATGAAATTTTTGATTTTTGAGCACCACAAAAATCGGCGGGGTTTTCCCTCGAGCCTATCCGAGAATAGTGCTCCATGGGCGGATACGGGTTGGCTGACGCCCCGCTGAAATTTCGAGCTCCAGAAATTTTTCAAAGTGTGAGCACCACACACATCAACGGTCTTTTTCACAGTGCATGTCCGAGAATAGTGACACATGAGCGGATATGGATTTTTCTAAGCCCCTTCACACTTAGAAAAAATCCGCTTAAATTTTCCGAAAATTTTTCTAAGTCCCGCAGGACTTAGAAAAAAATTCGTAAAAAATCAGGAGAACCACCCACGGACATCCCAACACTTTGCCAACGTTGTCCGAACATTAGGTGATCCACCTGGACCCCGGGAGAGGTCAGGGTCGGTTCGCAGCCTGGAGCTCACTTTCAAACATTTCCTCTCCCTATATACTTGCCGAAGGGTTTCTGCAGACCACCGGATTTTGCACGAGTAGGTGAGTTATATCCCCCTAACATTGGTAGACCCAAATTCGCTCTCCTGGTAGACCCAAGTTATATTATGGGGTAGACCCAGTTTCGAGCATGGGGTAGACCCAGTTTCGAACATAGGGTAGACCCAACCGATCATTTTGAAAAATTTAATCCGAGATTTGGACACTATCTCTGGGCATTTTAACCATGTTCAACCCCTTTGGACTGACTTCCAGCTTTTTCCACCGATGATTGCTGGAATTTTTATCCGAGATTTGGACACTTTCTCTGGGCATTTTAACCATTTTCAACCCCTTTGGACAGACTTCCAGGTTTTTCTACCGATGATTGCTGGAATTTTTATCCGAGATTTGGACACTTTCTCTGGGCATTTTAACCATTTTCAACCCCTTTGGACAGACTTCCAGGTTTTTCCACCGATGATTGCTGGAATTTTTATCCGAGATTTGGACACTTTCTCTGGGCATTTTAACCATTTTCAACCCCTTTGGACAGACTTCCAGGTTTTTCCACCGATGATTGCTGGAATTTTTATCCGAGATTTGGACACTTTCTCTGGGCATTTTAACCATTTTCAACCCCTTTGGACAGACTTCCAGGTTTTTCCACCGATGATTGCTGGAATTTTTATCCGAGATTTGGACACTTTCTCTGGGCATTTTAACCATTTTCAACCCCTTTGGACAGACTTCCAGGTTTTTCTACCGATGATTGCTGGAATTTTTATCCGAGATTTGGACACTTTCTCTGGGCATTTTAACCATTTTCAACCCCTTTGGACAGACTTCCAGGTTTTTCCACCGATGATTGCTGGAATTTTTATCCGAGATTTGGACACTTTCTCTGGGCATTTTAACCATTTTCAACCCCTTTGGACAGACTTCCAGGTTTTTCCACCGATGATTGCTGGAATTTTTATCCGAGATTTGGACACTTTCTCTGGGCATTTTAACCATTTTCAACCCCTTTGGACAGACTTCCAGGTTTTTCCACCGATGATTGCTGGAATTTTTATCCGAGATTTGGACACTTTCTCTGGGCATTTTAACCATTTTCAACCCCTTTGGACAGACTTCCAGGTTTTTCCACCGATGATTGCTGGAATTTTTATCCGAGATTTGGACACTTTCTCTGGGCATTTTAACCATTTTCAACCCCTTTGGACAGACTTCCAGGTTTTTCCACCGATGATTCCTGGAAATTTCCCCCATGATTTGGACCTGTTTTGGGGGCATTTTAAACATTTTCGACCATTTTTGACATTTTTCCAACTTTTTAAAAAATGACTCGTGGTACTTTTAAACTTCATTTCTAACAGTTTTATGCACATTTTAACAATTTTCGACCATTTTTGACATTTTTCCAACTTTTTAAAAAATGACTCCTGGTAGTTTTAAACTTCATTTCTAACACTTTTATGCACAATTTAACCATTTTCGACCATTTTTGACATTTTTCCAACTTTTTATCAAATGACTCCTGGTAGTTTTAAAAATCATTTTGAACCGTTTTGTGCACATTTTAAGCATTTTCGACCATTTTTGACATTTTTTCAACTTTTTAACAAATGACTCCTGGTAAATTTAAACATCATTTTGAACAGTTTTGTGCACATTTTAACCATTTTCGACCATTTTTAACATTTTTCCAACTTTTTCACAGATGACACCCCATGCAATTACCCAGCATTTGGAACACCATTCTGGGCACGAAGACCGTTTTTAGCCACGTTCAACTTTTTTCCCAACTGTACCCCCCGATGACTCTAAATATCTTTCCCCGGCTTTTGGAACACTTATCTGGGCATTGTGACAGTTTTTACACACTTTTGTAAAACTTTGGTATTACGACTAGAAACTTGCCCGATGGAGAGTGGCTTTTCTCGGAGAGGGAAACTCCTAGTACCCGCTTGATTACTTTGAAACAATAGTCCCGGTTGGCCGGACTCATTTCTGCCGTCTCGCGGACAAACGGAGGTCTTACGTCAAAATACCGTTCCAGCACAAGAGAGTCATTTCACGGGTAGTTGAGCTCAAATTAAAGGGTAAAGTGTAACTTATCAGTTATATCCTCGTTTGTTATACAAGTGACCGTTTTTTGGGAAGCTTTTCCGGGGTGAAATTGACCCCCGAACCGACCTGCACTGCTCTAATACAAGTGCCCGTAATTGGGACACTATTTCTGGCTAAACATCACCCCAGGACGGCCCTGGAAAGACTAATTTTACACAAAATTGTGAATTATACATCTACCCACAAATGAGACACAATTCCTGGGTAAATAGACCAACCAGAACCACTCAGGACCAGTTCCAATACAAGCACTCGTTGTCATAAAAGTGCCCATTATAGGCACATTGATTGTGGCATAACTTTACTTCACAACCACCCTGGAAGATTATTTTATACAGAATGGTCAATATACATCTACCCTCATATGAGACAAAAATTCAGGTTAAATGGACCAACCAGAACCACCCAAGACCAGTTCCAATGCAACCACTATTTTTAACGCAATTTACCCCAATTTGGACACTATTTATGGCTTAACATCCCCCCAGAACATCCCTGGAAGACTAATTTTATACCAAATTGTCAATTATACATCTACCCACAAATGAGACACAATTCCTGGGTAAATAGACCAACCAGAACCACTCAGGACCAGTTCCAATACAAGCACTCGTTGTCATAAAAGTGCCCATTATAGGCACATTGATTGTGGCATAACTTTACTTCACAACCACCCTGGAAGATTATTTTATACAGAATGGTCAATATACATCTCCCCTCATATGAGACAAAAATTCAGGTTAAATGGACCAACCAGAACCACCCAAGACCAGTTCCAATGCAACCACTATTTTTAACGAAATTTACCCCAATTTGGGCACTTATTCTTGCCTAACATCCACCCAGAACATCCCTGGAAGATTATTTTATAGAAAATGGTCAATATACATCTCCCCTCATATGAGACAAAAATTCAGGGTAAATGGACCAACCAGAACCGCTCAGGACCAGTTCCAACACAAGCACTCGTTGTCATAAAAGTGCCCAAATTAGGCACATTGTTTGTGGCATAACTTTACTTCACAACCACCCTGGAAGATTATTTTATACAGAATGGTCAATATACATCTACCCTCATATGAGACAAAAATTCAGGGAAAATGGAAAAACCAGAACCACCCAAGACCAGTTCCAATGCAACCACTATTTTTAACGCAATTTACCCCAATTTGGACACTATTTATGGCTTAACATCCCCCCAGAACCTCCCTGGAAGATTATTTTATACAGAATGGTCAATATACAACTACCCTCATATGAGACAAAAATTCAGGCTAAATGGACCAACCAGAACCGCTCAGGACCAGTTCCAACACAAGCACTCGTTGTCATAAAAGTGCCCAAATTAGGCACACTGTTTGTGGCATAACTTTACTTCACAACTACCCTGGAAGATTATTTTATACAGAATGGTCAATATACATCTACCCTCATATGAGACAAAAATTCAGGTTAAATGGACCTACCTGAACCACCCAAGACCAGTTCCAATGCAACCACTATTTTTAACGCAATTTACCCCAATTTGGGCACTTATTCTTGCCTAACATCCACCCAGAACCTCCCTGGAAGATTATTTTATAGAAAATGGTCAATATACGTCTCCCCTCATATGAGACAAAAATTCAGGTTAAATGGACCAACCAGAACCACTCAGGACCAGTTCCAACACAAGCACTCGTTGTCATAAAAGTGCCCATATTAGGCACATTGATTGTGGCATAACTTTACTTCACAATTACCCTGGAAGATTATTTTATACAGAATGGTCAATATACATCTACCCTCATATGAGACAAAAATTCAGGGAAAATGGACCAACCAGAACCACCCAAGACCAGTTCCAATGCAACCACTATTTTTAACGCAATTTACCCCAATTTGGACACTATTTATGGCTTAACATCCCCCCAGAACCTCCCTGGAAGATTATTTTATAGAAAATGGTCAATATATATCTCCCCTCATATGAGACACAATTTCAGGGTAAATGGACCAACCAGAACCGCTCAGGACCAGTTCCAACACAAGCACTCGTTGTCATAAAAGTGCCCAAATTAGGCACACTGTTTGTGGCATAACTTTACTTCACAACTACCCTGGAAGATTATTTTATACAGAATTGTCAATATACATCTCCCCTCATATGAGACAAAAATTCAGGGAAAATGGACCAACCAGAACCACCCAAGACCAGTTCCAATGCAACCACTATTTTTAACGCAATTTACCCCAATTTGGACACTATTTATGGCTTAACATCCCCCCAGAACATCCCTGGAAGACTAATTTTACACAAAATGGTGAATTATACATCTACCCACAAATAAGACACCATTCCTGGGTAAATAGACCAGCCAGAACCACTCAGGACCAGTTCCAACACAAGCACTCGTTGTCATAAAAGTGCCCATATTAGGCACATTGATTGTGGCATAACTTTACTTCACAATTACCCTGGAAGATTATTTTATACAGAATGGTCAATATACATCTACCCTCATATGAGACAAAAATTCAGGGAAAATGGACCAACCAGAACCACCCAAGACCAGTTCCAATGCAACCACTATTTTTAACGCAATTTACCCCAATTTGGACACTATTTATGGCTTAACATCCCCCCAGAACCTCCCTGGAAGATTATTTTATAGAAAATGGTCAATATATATCTCCCCTCATATGAGACACAATTTCAGGGTAAATGGACCAACCAGAACCGCTCAGGACCAGTTCCAACACAAGCACTCGTTGTCATAAAAGTGCCCAAATTAGGCACACTGTTTGTGGCATAACTTTACTTCACAACTACCCTGGAAGATTATTTTATACAGAATTGTCAATATACATCTCCCCTCATATGAGACAAAAATTCAGGGAAAATGGACCAACCAGAACCACCCAAGACCAGTTCCAATGCAACCACTATTTTTAACGCAATTTACCCCAATTTGGACACTATTTATGGCTTAACATCCCCCCAGAACATCCCTGGAAGACTAATTTTACACAAAATGGTGAATTATACATCTACCCACAAATAAGACACCATTCCTGGGTAAATAGACCAGCCAGAACCACTCAGGACCAGTTCCAATACAAGCACTCGTTGTCATAAAAGTGCCCATATTAGGTACATTGATTGTGGCATAACTTTACTTCACAATTACCCTGGAAGATTATTTTATACAGAATGGTCAATATACATCTACCCTCATATGAGACAAAAATTCAGGTTAAATGGACCAACCAGAACCACCCAAGACCAGTTCCAATGCAACCACTATTTTTAACGCAATTTACCCCAATTTGGACACTATTTATGGCTTAACATCCCCCCAGAACCTCCCTGGAAGATTATTTTATAGAAAATGGTCAATATATATCTCCCCTCATATGAGACACAATTTCAGGGTAAATGGACCAACCAGAACCGCTCAGGACCAGTTCCAACACAAGCACTCGTTGTCATAAAAGTGCCCAAATTAGGCACACTGTTTGTGGCATAACTTTACTTCACAACTACCCTGGAAGATTATTTTATACAGAATTGTCAATATACATCTCCCCTCATATGAGACAAAAATTCAGGGAAAATGGACCAACCAGAACCACCCAAGACCAGTTCCAATGCAACCACTATTTTTAACGCAATTTACCCCAATTTGGACACTATTTATGGCTTAACATCCCCCCAGAACATCCCTGGAAGACTAATTTTACACAAAATGGTGAATTATACATCTACCCACAAATAAGACACCATTCCTGGGTAAATAGACCAGCCAGAACCACTCAGGACCAGTTCCAATACAAGCACTCGTTGTCATAAAAGTGCCCATATTAGGTACATTGATTGTGGCATAACTTTACTTCACAATTACCCTGGAAGATTATTTTATACAGAATGGTCAATATACATCTACCCTCATATGAGACAAAAATTCAGGTTAAATGGACCAACCAGAACCACCCAAGACCAGTTCCAATGCAACCACTATTTTTAACGCAATTTACCCCAATTTGGGCACTTATTCTTGCCTAACATCCACCCAGAACATCCCTGGAAGATTATTTTATAGAAAATGGTCAATATACATCTCCCCTCATATGAGACAAAAATTCAGGGTAAATGGACAAACCAGAACCACCCAGGACCAGTTCCAATACAAGCACCCGTTGTCATAAAAGTGCCCATATAAGGCACACTGTTTGTGGCATAACTTTACTTCACAACTACCCTGGGAGATTATTTTATACAGAATGGTCAATCTACATCTCCCCTCATATGAGACAAAAATTCAGGGAAAATGGACCAACCAGAACCACCCAAGACCAGTTCCAAGACAACCACTATTTTTAACGCAATTTACCCCAATTTGGGCACTTATTCTTGCCTAACATCCACCCAGAACCTCCCTGGAAGATTATTTTATAGAAAATGGTCAATAAACATCTCCCCTCATATGAGACACAATTTCAGGCTAAATGGACCAACCAGAACCACTCAGGACCAGTTCCAACACAAGCACTCGTTGTCATAAAAGTGCCCAAATTAGGCACACTGTTTAAGGCATAACTTTACTTCACAACTACCCTGGAAGATTATTTTATACAGAATGGTCAATATACATCTACCCTCATATGAGACAAAAATTCAGGTTAAATGGACCAACCAGAACCACCCAAGACCAGTTCCAATGCAACCACTATTCTTAACGAAAATTACCCCAATTTGGACACTATTTCTTGCCTAACATCCCCCCAGAACATCCCTGGAAGACTAATTTTATAAAAAATTGTCAATTATACATGCACCCACATTTTAGGCACTTTTTCCGGGGAAAATACCCCCCCAGAACCGAACTGGGCTACTTTTTATACAAACCAGTACGCACTGGGACGCTATGGAATCCGCAGAACTCTGCCACACTGTGGACAAACTGTGGTACTGCGACCGTTCAAGCTCCCGTAAGCCTATGCACTTTTAGCGTTTAAAATTACCTTTCTGGCTGAAAAGAAAAGCTTTTTACACACCCACTCTACTCTAATAAAGGTCCCCTTATTTTAGAAACTATTCCCGAGTGAAAATAAGCCCCCAGAAATAAGTCGACATGCTTTTTATACATGCACGTTGGTCTATTACAGTCAACCAGCATTTGGGACACTCTTCCTGGGTAAACTTTTGCACCAGAACCTCCCTAGAGCATTTATTTTGATACCAAATCGTCAATAATACATGCACCCAGAATTTATGCACTTTTTCCGGGGAAAATAACCCACCAGAACCGAAATATCCTCCTTTTTTATACAGACTTTGACGCACTGGGCCTGTATGTAACCCGAAAAACTCTGCCACACTGTGGACAAACTTTATTACTGCGACCGTTCAAAATCCCGTAAGCTTATGCACTTTTCCCGGTTAAAAACACCTTTTGGGCTGAAAAGAAACGCTTTTTACACACCCACTCTACTCTAATAAAGTTCCCCTTATTTTATAAACTATTCCTGAGTGAAAATAAGCCCCCAGAACGAAGTCGACATGCTTTTTATACATGCACGTTGGTCTATTACAGTCAACCCGCATTTGGGACACTCTTCCTGGGTAAACTGGAGCGTTTATTTTGACACCAAATGGTGTATAATACATGCACCCAGAATTTATGCACTTTTTCAGGGTAAAATAACCCCCCAGAACCGAAATATCCTGCTTTTTATACAGAATTTGACGCACTGGGCCGCCGCTATGGAACCCGCAGAACTCTGCCACATTGTGGACAATTTTTTTTACTGCAATTAGGGTCAAATTGCCGGGTCAAAAGTGTCATTTCTTCGGGTAAATCACCCTCCTGGGCCCGGTTTTAATGTTTAAAAAGGTCCAGTATTTGTATTAAAGATATAATATTTGTATTTGATCGATGAGTGCTGATTTAAAACCAAATTTAATGCATTTTTGGCACTTTTGAGAATGGTCGTATGTCGTCGTATTTGGTCGCGCCGACGTTTATGGCTGTCTTTTACCCAGGAAAATAACTCCCAGTGCCCGGTAGTCATGTCTGATAAGCTCCAGTAAGCTCCAGTATTTGTATTTCATCAATAAATGCTGATTATACCCCATTTTAGTGCATATTTGGGACTTTTGCGAATGGTCGTCGTCGTCGCGCCGACCTTTATAGCTGTCTCCCCCCCTGGGAAAATCACCCTCAGTGCCCGATATTAATATGTGGAAAAGCTCCAGTATTTGTATTTCATGGTTTAAAAACCATCACTACGCTTTTGGAAACACTTTTCTGCACATTTTAACCATTTCCCGGTACCTTAAGAGAGTCATAGTTACTCCCGCCGTTTACCCGACCTGGTTGATGGACCTTGCTCCTTTTCGCCGTCTGGCGGACAAACTTCAGTACTGCATTCGGGTCAGGTGCGGTCGACATTTCTTGCCGGCTTTTCAAGCACTTTGCCTGGGTTGATTTAAAACATTTTGCCCTGTTTATTTTTAACAAGTTTACCCACGTTTTACAAATCTTCTGCGGGCTTTAGATGCACTATTCCTGGGTTGATTTAAAAAAAAAATTGCCCTTATTATTTTTAACAAGTTTACCCACGTTTTACAAATCTTCTGCGGGCTTTAGATGCACTATTCCTGGGTTGATTTTAAACATGTTGCCCTGTTTATTTTTAACAAGTTTACCCACGTTTTACAAATCTTCTGCGGGCTTTGGATGCACTATTCCTGGGTTGATTTAAAACATTTTGCCCTTTTTATTTTTAACAAGTTTACCCACGTTTTACAAATCTTTTGCGGGTTTTAGATGCACTATTCCTGGGTTGATTTAAAACATTTTGCCCTTTTTATTTTTAACAAGTTTACCCACGTTTTACAAATCTTTTGCGGGTTTTAGATGCACTATTCCTGGGTTGATTTAAAACATTTTGCCCTTTTTATTTTTAACAAGTTTACCCACGTTTTACAAATCTTTTGCGGGTTTTAGATGCACTATTCCTGGGTTGATTTAAAACATTTTGCCCTTTTT
>NW_027520073.1:172500-175000 GCF_051989625.1 Stigmatopora argus | reverse complement strand
ATCCGTGGCGGCCCTGTCCCGCTCCACGGACGTCCCGATTGAATCTCAGACGACGCTCAGACAGGCGTGGCCCCGGGAGGGACCCGGGGCCGCAAGGTGCGTTCGAAGTGTCGATGATCAATGTGTCCTGCAATTCACATTAGTTCTCGCAGCTAGCTGCGTTCTTCATCGACGCACGAGCCGAGTGATCCACCGCTAAGAGTTGTCAGTGAGCCCCAAAGGCGGCCACAGTCGGCCCATCGGTTGGGTGGGTGGGCTTCCTGCGGGCCTCCTATGGGTTGGAAGTCAGAGGCTAGTTCCTGGAGGTGGAAATGCAGGGAAGGTATTGCGGGCAAGCGGGCACAGTGCACCTACCGCTCCGGGACAAGGCCGATGGCCGGAGTCGCGGGGCACGGTGGCGCGGGCCGTCGTGTTCCGGCCTAGAACACAACAACCTAGAGGGGAATTGGCGTCGGTCAAACTCCGCGCTCGGCGACGGAAAGAACCCGGATAATCAGTAACAGAGGGTCACACGCGCAGACGTCCAATCTATTTCGGACCGGGCTCTAATGCTCTTCCCAATGAACATGAAACCTTGCAACAATCCTTCCGAGACCGTAAGACCGGTGGTGCCAACTCTTCCTCCCTGCTTAGGCTCGCGCTTGCCGGCATGTGGAACCTGGCGTAACGTAACACACCCGCGTGTAGGACCGGCCTGGGTTGTGTTTTCCCCTCCTACCTTCCTTTCGTTACACGTGGGCGTGCACAGTGCACCTACCGCTCCGCGGCAAGGCCCGAACCAGGTCACGGGGAGCGACGATTTCGTGACAAGGACGAGACCAGGCCAGCGAGCGCGGTGGCACGAGTTTTGTGGGTCTGGCCGCCAACATCGAAGATGTATTAATCGGACTCAGGCGCGCCACAAACCCCGGCGAGGAACGGGCCCGTCAGACGCTTACCCGTCAAGGAATCACGTAAGCCGGGGAACCGCCTCTAGTTAAGCACGCGCTCACGCGCACCGGCCAAAACCACCCAGCTTGTCCGCACACCCGCGATGGTTCGGGTGCCAACCTGTACCTTGTCACTTGTAGATCACCCGCGTTTATGGGCCGGCCAGGGTGTCTGCCATCGCTCCAGCTCGTCGCAATCTCGCCGGAACCAGCCGGTCTCCGCCGCCCCTTTTGCCCCGGGTGGGCTACCGTCAAACCCCTCAGCTGGATGAGTGGGTAGTGGGGGGGGGACCGGCGACCACGGGCGCTCCGTCATATCCAACCGGAGGCATTGAACCCCCCTCCGCCCCGCCGGAGGCGAGAGTAGCGGGTACCCGTGGCCTTTGGGGCTTCGGTTCCGGCGTGGTCGGGGTCGACCGTGTACGGCCCTGCGTCTTGGAATTCGAAGGTAGCGTAGGATTTGCAACTTGCCCTCATTCGGTTTTTGGCTTACGGGCTGATTTGTTCACTTGTTCCCTCATTCGTTTTTTGGCTTTTGGCTTACGGCTGATTGTTCCCTCATTCGTTTTTTGGCTCATGGCTGATTTGTTTCACATTGTTTCTTTCGGCAAAGACTGATTTTCCACTTGCTTCGCCACACAATTTTCGGATCGGCTATGGGCTCGCCGCCGCGAGGGAGTTGACCCAGATACACCCGCTGTCAACAGCCACCGACGCCTACCGCGGACGGAGGGCCGAGGTGCCGCAGACGGGGAACGAGGCTCCCAAGGGCGCCAAGGACTCGACCTGAGCAGTCCTGTGCAACGACCCACGAGATGCGCGACAACTTCCACCATATGCAGAGGCTTCCGGAGCAACCACGCGCACGGGACCTGAAAGGGCTTGAAACCGCCTGTGGCCGCGTGTGTACCTGGATAGCGCTAACGCCACCGGGCCGTCCCAAGTACGACTCGCCGATGTAACGTCGCTTACCGTCCTCCAGGACTCACAACGGTGCGCACACCGATCCTCCCCACAGACAGGACATGTTATCCGCGCTTACAGCGCCCTTCCACACTCCACGGTTTCCGCCGCCGGCTCGGGGAAGGAGCCAGTTTTCCCGGGGCTTCATTGTTTCTTTCGGCAAAGACTGATTTTCCACTTGCTTCGCCACACAATTTTCGGATCGGCTATGGGCTCGCCGCCGCCTTTCAGAGTGTTGCCTTTATGCCGGTTGCTCAAGCCGGTGTTGGTCCATTCCGGTTGCTCAGGCCGGTCATGGTCCATGCCAACAAACCCAACGAGATGCGCGACAACTTCCACCGTTGCAGAGGCTTCAGGTGACGACAGCTCACGCGGGACACGCACCACACAAAGGCCATGTCATCCGCACGAACCGTGCGCCCTTCCACACTCCGCGGCTTCCTGGCCGGCTCGAGGGTAAGAGGCAGGCGGGTTCGGGTTCACTCCGCTCGGAACTCATCCAACGAGATGCGCGACAACTTCCACCGTTGCAGAGGCTTCCGGTGACGACAGCTGACGCGGGACACGCACCACACACAGGCCATGTCATCCGCAAGAACCGTGCGCCC
>NW_027520073.1:140000-167500 GCF_051989625.1 Stigmatopora argus | reverse complement strand
GTCCGTGTGCCTGTTCCGGGTCAGGACCCACCCCGTGTTATCATTTATCCCTGAATAACACACCATTGTCGGATTGGTGTAGACGGTTACGACCGCCTTAGTGAGTTAACCACTCTCACTTGTCAAAATTTTTCTAAGTCCGTGTGCCTGTTCCGGGTCAGGACCCACCCCGTGTTATCATTTATCCCTGAATAACACACCATTGTCGGATTGGTGTAGACGGTTACGACCGCCTTAGTGAGTTCGCCACTCTCACTTGTCAAAATTTTTCTAAGTCCGTGTGCCTGTTCCGGGTCAGGACCCACCCCGTGTTATCATTTATCCCTGAATAGCACACCATTGTCGGATTGGTGTAGACGGTTACGACCGCCTTAGTGAGTTCACCACTCTCACTTGTCAAAATTTTTCTAAGTCCGTGTGCCTGTTCCGGGTCAGGACCCACCCCGTGTTATCATTTATCCCTGAATAGCACACCATTGTCGGATTGGTGTAGACGGTTACGACCGCCTTAGTGAGTTCGCCATTCTCACTTGTCAAAATTTTTCTAAGTCCGTGTGCCTGTTCCGGGTCAGGACCCACCCCGTGTTATCAGTTATCCCTGAATAGCACACCATCGTCGGACTGGTGTAGACGGTTACGACCGCCTTAGTGAGTTCGCCACTCTCACTTGTCAAAATTTTTCTAAGTCCGAGTGCCTGTTCCGGGTCAGGACCCACCCCGTGTTATCAGTTATCCCTGAATAGCACACCATCGTCGGACTGGTGTAGACGGTTACGACCGCCTTAGTGAGTTCGCCACTCTCACTTGTCGAAAATTTTCTAAGTCCCTTCACACTTAGAAAAAATTCGTTAAAATCAGGAGGACCACCCTCGGACACCCCAACACCTTGCAAACGTTGTCCGAACATAGGGTGATCTACCTGGACCCCGGGAGAGCGGAGGGTCGGTTCGCAGCCTGGAGCTCACATTCAAAATTTTTCTCTCCCTATAATCTTGCCGAAGGGTTTCTGCAGACCACCGGATTTTGCATGAGTAGGTGAGTTATATCCCCTTACATTTGGTAGACCCAAATTCGCTCTCCTGGTAGACCCAAGTTATATTATGGGGTAGACCCAGTTTCGAGCATGGGGTAGACCCACGTGAATGCCCTGGTAGACCCAAATCATGCGAGCACCATAAAAATCAGCGGGGTTTTTCCTCGAGCCTATCCGAGGATAGGCTCACATGAGCGGATATGGGTTTGTAATGGCTCGCTGAAAATCACGAGCTCCAGAGATTTTTCTCTGAAAATTTTTCTAAGTGTGAGCACCACACACATCAACGGTGTTTTCCCTCGAGCCTATCCGAGGATAGGCTCACGAGGGCGGATATGGGTTTGTATTGCCTCGCTGAAAGCCTGAGCTCCAGAAATTTTTCTAAGTGTGAGCACCACACACATCAACGGTGTTTTCCAACATGCCTATCCGAGGATAGTGACACATGAGCGGATTGGGTTGGCTGATGCCCCGCTGAAAACCTGAGCTCCAGAAATTTTTCTAAGTGTGAGCACCACACACTTCAACGGTCTTTTTCACAGTGCATGTCCGAGGATAGTGACACATGAGCGGATTGGGCTGGCTGATGCCCCGCTGAATTTCTGACCTCCAGAAATTTTTCTAAGTGTGAGCACCACACACTTCGGCGGGGTTTTTCCCCGAGCCTATCCGAGGATAGGCTCACATGAGCGGATATGGGTTTGGAATGGCTCGCTGAAATCCTGAGCTCCAGAGATTTTTCTCAGAAAATTTTTCTAAGTGTGAGCACCACACACATCAACGGGGTTTTCCAACATGCCTGTCCGAGGATAGTGACACATGAGCGGATTGGGTCGGCTGATGCCCCGCTGAAAACCTGAGCTCCAGAAATTTTTCTAAGTGTGAGCACCACACACTTCAACGGTCTTTTTCACAGTGCATGTCCGAGGATAGTGACACATGAGCGGATTGGGCTGGCTGATGCCCCGCTGAATTTCTGACCTCCAGAAATTTTTCTAAGTGTGAGCACCACACATTTCGGCGGGGTTTTTCCCCGAGCCTATCCGAGGATAGGCTCACATGAGCGGATATGGGTTTGGAATTGCTCGCTGAAATCCTGAGCTCCAGAGATTTTTCTCAAATTTTTTCTAAGTGTGAGCACCACACACATCAACGGTGTTTTCCAACATGCCTGTCCGAGGATAGTGACACATGAGCGGATTGGGTCGGCTGATGCCCCGCTGAAATCCTGAGCTCCAGAATTTTTTCTAAGTGTGAGCACCACACACATCAACGGTGTTTTCCAACATGCCTATCCGAGGATAGTGACACGTGAGCGGATTGGGTCGGCTGATGCCCCGCTGAAATCCTGAGCTCCAGAATTTTTTCTAAGTGTGAGCACCACACACATCAACGGTGTTTCCCTCGAGCCTATCCGACGATAGGCTCACAAGGGCGGATATGGGTTTGTTTTGCCCCGCTGAAATTCTGAGCTCCAGAATTTTTTCTAAGTGTGAGCACCACACACATCAACGGTGTTTCCCTCGAGCCTATCCGACGATAGGCTCACAAGGGCGGATATGGGTTTGTAATGTCTCGCTGAAATCCTGAGCTCCAGAAATTTTTCTAAGTGTGAGCACCACACACATCAACGGTGTTTTCCAACATGCCTGTCCGAGGATAGTGACACATGAGCGGATTGGGTCGGCTGATGCCCCGCTGAAATCCTGAGCTCCAGAAATTTTTCTAAGTGTGAGCACCACACACTTCGGCGGGGTTTTTCCCCGAGCCTATCCGAGGATATGCTCACATGAGCGGATATGGGTTGCTGAAGCTCCCGCTGAGTTCCCGAGCTCCAGAAATTTTTCTAAGTGTGAGCACCACACACATCAACGGTCTTTTCCCCCGAGCCTATCCGAAGATAGGCTCACATGAGCGGATATGGGTTGCTGAAGCTCCCGCTGAGTTCCCGAGCTCCAGAAATTTTTCTAAGTGTGAGCACCACACACATCAACGGTCTTTTCCCCCGAGCCTATCCGAAGATAGGCTCACATGAGCGGATATGGGTTGCTGAAGCTCCCGCTGAGTTCCCGAGCTCCAGAAATTTTTCTAAGTGTGAGCACCACACACATCAACGGTCTTTTCCCCTGAGCCTATCCGAAGATAGGCTCACATGAGCGGATATGGGTTGCTGAAGCTCCCGCTGAGTTCCCGAGCTCCAGAATTTTTTCTAAGTGTGAGCACCACACACATCAACGGTCTTTTTCACGGTGCATGTCCGAGGATAGTGACACATGAGCGGATTGAGCTGGCTGATGCTCCGCTGAATTTCTGAGCTCCAGAAATTTTTCTAAGTGTGAGCACCACACACATCAACGGTCTTTTCCACCGAGCATATCCGAAGATAGGCTCACATGAGCGGATATGGGTTGCTGAAGCCCCCGCTGAGTTCCCGAGCTCCAGAAATTTTTCTAAGTGTGAGCACCACACACATCAACGGTGTTTTCCAACATGCCTGTCCGAGGATAGTGACACATGGGCGGATTGAGCAAGCTGATGCTCCGCTGAATTTCTGACCTCCAGAAATTTTTCTAAGTGTGAGCACCACACACATCAACGGTCTTTTCCCCCGAGCCTATCCGAAGATAGGCTCACATGAGCGGATATGGGTTGCCAAAGCCTCGCAAGTGTGAGCACCACACACATCAACGGTGTTTCCCTCGAGCCTATCCGACGATAGGCTCACAAGGGCGGATATGGGTTTGTTATGCCCCGCTGAAATTTCGAGCTCCAGAAATTTTTCCAAGTGTGAGCACCACACACATCTGCGGGGTCTTATCACGAGCTTATCCGAGGATAGTGACACACGAGCGGATATGGATTTTTCTAAGCCCCTTCACACTTAGAAAAAATCCGCTTAAAAAACACGAAAATTTTTCTAAGTCCCGTAGGACTTAGAAAAAAAATCGTTAAAAATCAGGAGGACCACCCTCGGACACCCCAACACCTTGCCAACGTTGTCCGAACATAGGGTGATCTACCTGGACCCCGGGAGAGGTTAGGGTCGGTTCGCAGCCCGGAGCTCACCTTCAAAAATTTCCTCTCCCTATATACTTGCCGAAGGCTTTTTGCAGACCACCGGATTTTGCACGAGTAGGCAAATTATATCCCACCGGTCTTCACGGGCATCTGAGGACTTTCTCCCCGGGAATAGTGCTTCTTGGGCGGATATTATCGACAGATATCAGGTTTCATCGTCGAGCTCCATATATTTTTCGAGTTTCGGCACTTTGAAATTCGGCGGGGGTTCGCCCCGAGTCGATCCGAGAATAGTGCACCGTGAGCGGATTGGGTTGGCTGATGCCCCGCTGAAATCCTGAGCTCCAGAATTTTTTCTAAGTGTGAGCACCACACACATCAACGGTGTTTCCCTCGAGCCTTATCCGACGATAGGCTCACAAGGGCGGATATGGGTTTGTAATGTCTCGCTGAAAGCCTGAGCTCCAGATTTTTTTCTAAGTGTGAGCACCACACACTTCAACGGGCTTTTTCACAGTGCATGTCCGAGGATAGTGACACATGAGCGGATTGAGCTGGCTGATGCCCCGCTGAATTTCTGACCTCCAGAAATTTTTCTAAGTCCGAGCTCCACACACATCAACGGTGTTTTTCACAGTGCATGTCCGAGGATAGTGACACATGAGCGGATTGGGTTGGCTGATGCCCCGCTGAATTTCTGAGCTCCAGAAATTTTTCTAAGTCCGAGCTCCACACACATTAACGGTGTTTTTCACAGTGCATGTCCGAGGATAGTGACACATGAGCGGATTGGGTTGGCTGATGCCCCGCTGAATTTCTGAGCTCCAGAAATTTTTCTAAGTCCGAGCTCCACACACATCAACGGTGTTTTTCACAGTGCATGTCCGAGGATAGTGACACATGAGCGGATTGAGCTGGCTGATGCCCCGCTGAATTTCTGACCTCCAGAAATTTTTCTAAGTCCGAGCTCCACACACATCAACGGTGTTTTTCACAGTGCTTGTCCGAGGATAGTGACACATGAGCGGATTGAGCTGGCTGATGCCCCGCTGAATTTCTGAGCTCCAGAAATTTTTCTAAGTCCGAGCTCCATACACATCAACGGTGTTTTTCACAGTGCTTGTCCGAGGATAGTGACACATGAGCGGATTGAGCTGGCTGATGCCCCGCTGAATTTCTGAGCTCCAGAAATTTTTCTAAGTCCGAGCTCCACACACATCAACGGTGTTTTTCACAGTGCTTGTCCGAGGATAGTGACACATGAGCGGATTGAGCTGGCTGATGCCCCGCTGAATTTCTGAGCTCCAGAAATTTTTCTAAGTGTGAGCACCACACACTTCAACGGGCTTTTTCACAGTGCATGTCCGAGGATAGTGACACATGAGCGGATTGAGCTGGCTGATGCCCCGCTGAATTTCTGAGCTCCAGAAATTTTTCTAAGTCCGAGCTCCACACACATCAACGGTGTTTTTCACAGTGCATGTCCGAGGATAGTGACACATGAGCGGATTGAGCTGGATGATGCCCCGCTGAATTTCTGAGCTCCAGAAATTTTTCTAAGTGTGAGCACCACACACTTCAACGGTCTTTTTCACAGTGCATGTCCGAGGATAGTGACACATGAGCGGATTGAGCTGGCTGATGCCCCGCTGAATTTCTGAGCTCCGGAAATTTTTCTAAGTCCGAGCTCCACACACATCAACGGTGTTTTTCACAGTGCATGTCCGAGGATAGTGACACATGAGCGGATATGGGTTGCTGAAGCCCCCGCTGAGTTCCCGAGCTCCAGAAATTTTTCAAAGTGTGAGCACCACACACATCAACGGTGTTTCCCTCGAGCCTATCCGACGATAGGCTCACAAGGGCGGATATGGGTTTGTTTTGCCCCGCTGAAATTTCGAGCTCCAGAAATTTTTCCAAGTGTGAGCACCACACACATCTGCGGGGTCTTATCACGAGCTTATCCGAGGATAGTGACACACGAGCGGATATGGATTTTTCTAAGCCCCTTCACACTTAGAAAAAATCCGCTTAAATTTTCCGAAAATTTTTCTAAGTCCCGCAGGACTTAGAAAAAAATTCGTAAAAAATCAGGAGGACCACCCTCGGACACCCCAACACCTTGCCAACGTTGTCCGAACATAGGGTGATCTACCTGGACCCCGGGAGAGGTCAGGGTCGGTTCGCAGCCCGGAGCTCACCTTCAAAAATTTCCTCTCCCTATATACTTGCCGAAGGCTTTTTGCAGACCACCGGATTTTGCACGAGTAGGCAAATCATATCCCACAGGTCTTCACGGGCATCGGAGGACTTTCTCCCCGGGAATAGTGCTTCGTGGGCGGATATTATCGACAGATACCAGGTTTCATCGTCGAGCTCCGTATATTTTTCGAGTTTCAGCACTTTTAAAATCGGCGGGGGTTCGCCCTGAGTCAATCCGAGAATAGTGCACCGTGAGCGGATTGGGTCGGCTGATGCCCCGCTGAATTTCTGAGCTCCAGAAATTTTTCTAAGTCCGAGCCCCACACACTTCAACGGTGTTTTTCACAGTGCATGTCCGAGGATAGTGACACATGAGCGGATTGGGTTGGCTGATGCCCCGCTGAATTTCTGAGCTCCAGAAATTTTTCTAAGTCCGAGCTCCACACACATCAACGGTGTTTTTCACAGTGCATGTCCGAGGATAGTGACACATGAGCGGATTGGGTTGGCTGATGCCCCGCTGAATTTCTGACCTCCAGAAATTTTTCTAAGTCCGAGCTCCACACACATCAACGGTGTTTTTCACAGTGCTTGTCCGAGGATAGTGACACATGAGCGGATTGAGCTGGCTGATGCCCCGCTGAATTTCTGACCTCCAGAAATTTTTCTAAGTCCGAGCTCCACACACTTCAACGGTGTTTTTCACAGTGCTTGTCCGAGGATAGTGACACATGAGCGGATTGAGCTGGCTGATGCCCCGCTGAATTTCTGACCTCCAGAAATTTTTCTAAGTCCGAGCTCCACACACATCAACGGTGTTTTTCACAGTGCTTGTCCGAGGATAGTGACACATGAGCGGATTGGGTTGGCTGATGCCCCGCTGAATTTCTGAGCTCCAGAAATTTTTCTAAGTCCGAGCTCCACACACATCAACGGTGTTTTTCACAGTGCTTGTCCGAGGATAGTGACACATGAGCGGATTGAGCTGGCTGATGCCCCGCTGAATTTCTGACCTCCAGAAATTTTTCTAAGTCCGAGCTCCACACACTTCAACGGTCTTTTTCACAGTGCATGTCCGAGGATAGTGACACATGAGCGGATTGGGTTGGCTGATGCCCCGCTGAATTTCTGAGCTCCAGAAATTTTTCTAAGTCCGAGCTCCACACACTTCAACGGTGTTTTTCACAGTGCATGTCCGAGGATAGTGACACATGAGCGGATTGAGCTGGCTGATGCCCCGCTGAATTTCTGACCTCCAGAAATTTTTCTAAGTCCGAGCTCCACACACTTCAACGGTCTTTTTCACAGTGCATGTCCGAGGATAGTGACACATGAGCGGATTGGGCTGGCTGATGCCCCGCTGAATTTCTGAGCTCCAGAAATTTTTCTAAGTGTGAGCACCACACACTTCAACGGTCTTTTTCACAGTGCATGTCCGAGGATAGTGACACATGAGCGGATTGGGTTGGCTGATGCCCCGCTGAATTTCTGAGCTCCAGAAATTTTTCTAAGTCCGAGCTCCACACACTTCAACGGTGTTTTTCACAGTGCTTGTCCGAGGATAGTGACACATGAGCGGATTGAGCTGGCTGATGCCCCGCTGAATTTCTGACCTCCAGAAATTTTTCTAAGTCCGAGCTCCACACACATCAACGGTGTTTTTCACAGTGCATGTCCGAGGATAGTGACACATGAGCGGATTGAGCTGGCTGACGCCCCGCTGAATTTCTGAGCTCCAGAAATTTTTCTAAGTGTGAGCACCACACACTTCAACGGTCTTTTTCACAGTGCATGTCCGAGGATAGTGACACATGAGCGGATTGAGCTGGCTGACGCCCCGCTGAATTTCTGAGCTCCAGAAATTTTTCTAAGTGTGAGCACCACACACTTCAACGGTCTTTTTCACAGTGCATGTCCGAGGATAGTGACACATGAGCGGATTGAGCTGGCTGATGCCCCGCTGAATTTCTGACCTCCAGAAATTTTTCTAAGTGTGAGCACCACACACTTCAACGGTCTTTTTCACAGTGCATGTCCGAGGATAGTGACACATGACCGGATTGAGCTGGCTGATGCCCCGCTGAATTTCTGAGCTCCAGAAATTTTTCTAAGTGTGAGCACCACACACTTCAACGGTCTTTTTCACAGTGCATGTCCGAGGATAGTGACACATGAGCGGATTGAGCTGGCTGATGCCCCGCTGAATTTCTGAGCTCCAGAAATTTTTCTAAGTCCGAGCTCCACACACATCAACGGTCTTTTTCACAGTGCATGTCCGAGGATAGTGACACATGAGCGGATATGGGTTGCTGAAGCCCCCGCTGAGTTCCCGAGCTCCAGAAATTTTTCAAAGTGTGAGCACCACACACATCAACGGTGTTTCCCTCGAGCCTATCCGACGATAGGCTCACAAGGGCGGATATGGGTTTGTTTTGCCCCGCTGAAATTTCGAGCTCCAGAAATTTTTCCAAGTGTGAGCACCACACACATCTGCGGGGTCTTATCACGAGCTTATCCGAGGATAGTGACACACGAGCGGATATGGATTTTTCTAAGCCCCTTCACACTTAGAAAAAATCCGCTTAAATTTTCCGAAAATTTTTCTAAGTCCCGTAGGACTTAGAAAAAAAATCGTTAAAAATCAGGAGGACCACCCTCGGACACCCCAACACCTTGCCAACGTTGTCCGAACATAGGGTGATCTACCTGGACCCCGGGAGAGGTCAGGGTCGGTTCGCAGCCCGGAGCTCACATTCAAAAATTTCCTCTCCCTATATACTTGCCGAAGGCTTTTTGCAGACCACCGGATTTTGCACGAGTAGGCAAATCATATCCCACCGGTCTTCACGGGCATCCGAGGACTTTCTCCCCGGGAATAGTGCTTCGTGGGCGGATATTATCGACAGATACCAGGTTTCATCGTCGAGCTCCGTATATTTTTCGAGTTTCAGCACTTTTAAAATCGGCGGGGATTCGCCCCGAGTCAATCCGAGAATAGTGCACCGTGAGCGGATTGGGTCGGCTGATGCCCCGCTGAATTTCTGAGCTCCAGAAATTTTTCTAAGTCCGAGCTCCACACACATCAACGGTGTTTTTCACAGTGCATGTCCGAGGATAGTGACACATGAGCGGATTGAGCTGGCTGATGCCCCGCTGAATTTCTGAGCTCCAGAAATTTTTCTAAGTCCGAGCTCCACACACATCAACGGTGTTTTTCACAGTGCATGTCCGAGGATAGTGACACATGAGCGGATTGGGTTGGCTGATGCCCCGCTGAATTTCTGAGCTCCAGAAATTTTTCTAAGTCCGAGCTCCACACACATCAACGGTGTTTTTCACAGTGCATGTCCGAGGATAGTGACACATGAGCGGATTTGGTTGGCTGATGCCCCGCTGAATCTCTGACCTCCAGAAATTTTTCTAAGTCCGAGCTCCACACACATCAACGGTGTTTTTCACAGTGCATGTCCGAGGATAGTGACACATGAGCGGATTGAGCTGGCTGATGCCCCGCTGAATTTCTGAGCTCCAGAAATTTTTCTAAGTCCGAGCTCCACAAACATCAACGGTGTTTTTCACAGTGCTTGTCCGAGGATAGTGACACATGAGCGGATTGAGCTGGCTGATGCCCCGCTGAATTTCTGAGCTCCAGAAATTTTTCTAAGTCCGAGCTCCACAAACATCAACGGTGTTTTTCACAGTGCATATCCGAAGATAGTGACACATGAGCGGATTGGGTTGGCTGATGCCCCGCTGAATTTCTGAGCTCCAGAAATTTTTCTAAGTCCGAGCTCCACACACTTCAACGGTGTTTTTCACAGTGCATGTCCGAGGATAGTGACACATGAGCGGATTGAGCTGGCTGATGCCCCGCTGAATTTCTGACCTCCAGAAATTTTTCCAAGTCCGAGCTCCACACACTTCAACGGTGTTTTTCACAGTGCTTGTCCGAGGATAGTGACACATGAGCGGATTGAGCTGGCTGATGCCCCGCTGAATTTCTGACCTCCAGAAATTTTTCTAAGTCCGAGCTCCACACACATCAACGGTGTTTTTCACAGTGCATGTCCGAGGATAGTGACACATGAGCGGATTGGGTTGGCTGATGCCCCGCTGAATTTCTGAGCTCCAGAAATTTTTCTAAGTCCGAGCTCCACACACATCAACGGTGTTTTTCACAGTGCATGTCCGAGGATAGTGACACATGAGCGGATTGGGTTGGCTGATGCCCCGCTGAATTTCTGAGCTCCAGAAATTTTTCTAAGTCCGAGCTCCACACACATCAACGGTGTTTTTCACAGTGCATGTCCGAGGATAGTGACACATGAGCGGATTGAGCTGGCTGGTGCCCCGCTGAATTTCTGACCTCCAGAAATTTTTCTAAGTGTGAGCACCACACACTTCAACGGTGTTTTTCACAGTGCATGTCCGAGGATAGTGACACATGAGCGGATTGAGCTGGCTGATGCCCCGCTGAATTTCTGAGCTCCAGAATTTTTTCTAAGTGTGAGCACCACACACTTCAACGGTCTTTTTCACAGTGCATGTCCGAGGATAGTGACACATGAGCGGATTGAGCTGGCTGATGCCCCGCTGAATTTCTGACCTCCAGAAATTTTTCTAAGTCCGAGCTCCACAAACATCAACGGTGTTTTTCACAGTGCATATCCGAAGATAGTGACACATGAGCGGATTGGGTTGGCTGATGCCCCGCTGAATTTCTGAGCTCCAGAAATTTTTCTAAGTCCGAGCTCCACACACTTCAACGGTGTTTTTCACAGTGCATGTCCGAGGATAGTGACACATGAGCGGATTGAGCTGGCTGATGCCCCGCTGAATTTCTGAGCTCCAGAAATTTTTCTAAGTCCGAGCTCCACACACTTCAACGGTGTTTTTCACAGTGCTTGTCCGAGGATAGTGACACATGAGCGGATTGGGTTGGCTGATGCCCCGCTAAATTTCTGACCTCCAGAAATTTTTCTAAGTCCGAGCTCCACACACTTCAACGGTGTTTTTCAAAGTGCTTGTCCGAGGATAGTGACACATGAGCGGATTGAGCTGGCTGATGCCCCGCTGAATTTCTGACCTCCAGAAATTTTTCTAAGTCCGAGCTCCACACACATCAACGGTGTTTTTCACAGTGCATGTCCGAGGATAGTGACACATGAGCGGATTGAGCTGGCTGATGCCCCGCTGAATTTCTGAGCTCCAGAAATTTTTCTAAGTCCGAGCTCCACACACATCAACGGTGTTTTTCACAGTGCTTGTCCGAGGATAGTGACACATGAGCGGATTGAGCTGGCTGATGCCCCGCTGAATTTCTGACCTCCAGAAATTTTTCTAAGTCCGAGCTCCATACACATCAACGGTGTTTTTCACAGTGCTTGTCCGAGGATAGTGACACATGAGCGGATTGAGCTGGCTGATGCCCCGCTGAATTTCTGAGCTCCAGAAATTTTTCTAAGTCCGAGCTCCACACACTTCAACGGTGTTTTTCACAGTGCTTGTCCGAGGATAGTGACACATGAGCGGATTGAGCTGGCTGATGCCCCGCTGAATTTCTGACCTCCAGAAATTTTTCTAAGTCCGAGCTCCATACACATCAACGGTGTTTTTCACAGTGCTTGTCCGAGGATAGTGACACATGAGCGGATTGAGCTGGCTGATGCCCCGCTGAATTTCTGAGCTCCAGAAATTTTTCTAAGTCCGAGCTCCACACACATCAACGGTGTTTTTCACAGTGCTTGTCCGAGGATAGTGACACATGAGCGGATTGAGCTGGCTGATGCCCCGCTGAATTTCTGACCTCCAGAAATTTTTCTAAGTCCGAGCTCCATACACATCAACGGTGTTTTTCACAGTGCTTGTCCGAGGATAGTGACACATGAGCGGATTGAGCTGGCTGATGCCCCGCTGAATTTCTGAGCTCCAGAAATTTTTCTAAGTCCGAGCTCCACACACTTCAACGGTGTTTTTCACAGTGCTTGTCCGAGGATAGTGACACATGAGCGGATTGAGCTGGCTGATGCCCCGCTGAATTTCTGACCTCCAGAAATTTTTCTAAGTCCGAGCTCCATACACATCAACGGTGTTTTTCACAGTGCTTGTCCGAGGATAGTGACACATGAGCGGATTGAGCTGGCTGATGCCCCGCTGAATTTCTGAGCTCCAGAAATTTTTCTAAGTCCGAGCTCCACACACATCAACGGTGTTTTTCACAGTGCTTGTCCGAGGATAGTGACACATGAGCGGATTGAGCTGGCTGATGCCCCGCTGAATTTCTGACCTCCAGAAATTTTTCTAAGTCCGAGCTCCACACACATCAACGGTGTTTTTCACAGTGCTTGTCCGAGGATAGTGACACATGAGCGGATTGAGCTGGCTGATGCCCCGCTGAATTTCTGAGCTCCAGAAATTTTTCTAAGTCCGAGCTCCACACACATCAACGGTGTTTTTCACAGTGCTTGTCCGAGGATAGTGACACATGAGCGGATTGAGCTGGCTGATGCCCCGCTGAATTTCTGACCTCCAGAAATTTTTCTAAGTCCGAGCTCCACACACATCAACGGTGTTTTTCACAGTGCTTGTCCGAGGATAGTGACACATGAGCGGATTGAGCTGGCTGATGCCCCGCTGAATTTCTGACCTCCAGAAATTTTTCTAAGTCCGAGCTCCACACACATCAACGGTGTTTTTCACAGTGCTTGTCCGAGGATAGTGACACATAAGCGGATTGGGTTGGCTGATGCCCCGCTGAATTTCTGAGCTCCAGAAATTTTTCTAAGTCCGAGCTCCACACACATCAACGGTGTTTTTCACAGTGCTTGTCCGAGGGTAGTGACACATGAGCGGATTGGGTTGGCTGATGCCCCGCTGAATTTCTGAGCTCCAGAAATTTTTCTAAGTCCGAGCTCCACACACTTCAACGGTGTTTTTCACAGTGCTTGTCCGAGGATAGTGACACATGAGCGGATTGGGTTGGCTGATGCCCCGCTGAATTTCTGACCTCCAGAAATTTTTCTAAGTCCGAGCTCCACAAACATCAACGGTGTTTTTCACAGTGCATATCCGAAGATAGTGACACATGAGCGGATTGGGTTGGCTGATGCCCCGCTGAATTTCTGAGCTCCAGAAATTTTTCCAAGTCCGAGCTCCACACACTTCAACGGTGTTTTTCACAGTGCTTGTCCGAGGATAGTGACACATGAGCGGATTGGGCTGGCTGACCCCCCGCTGAATTTCTGAGCTCCATGAAATTTTTGATTTTTGAGCACCACAAAAATCGGCGGGGTTTTCCCTCGAGCCTATCCGAGAATAGTGCTCCATGGGCGGATACGGGTTGGCTGACGCCCCGCTGAAATTTCGAGCTCCAGAAATTTTTCAAAGTGTGAGCACCACACACATCAACGGTCTTTTTCACAGTGCATGTCCGAGAATAGTGACACATGAGCGGATATGGATTTTTCTAAGCCCCTTCACACTTAGAAAAAATCCGCTTAAATTTTCCGAAAATTTTTCTAAGTCCCGCAGGACTTAGAAAAAAATTCGTAAAAAATCAGGAGAACCACCCACGGACATCCCAACACTTTGCCAACGTTGTCCGAACATTAGGTGATCCACCTGGACCCCGGGAGAGGTCAGGGTCGGTTCGCAGCCTGGAGCTCACTTTCAAACATTTCCTCTCCCTATATACTTGCCGAAGGGTTTCTGCAGACCACCGGATTTTGCACGAGTAGGTGAGTTATATCCCCCTAACATTGGTAGACCCAAATTCGCTCTCCTGGTAGACCCAAGTTATATTATGGGGTAGACCCAGTTTCGAGCATGGGGTAGACCCAGTTTCGAACATAGGGTAGACCCAACCGATCATTTTGAAAAATTTAATCCGAGATTTGGACACTATCTCTGGGCATTTTAACCATGTTCAACCCCTTTGGACTGACTTCCAGCTTTTTCCACCGATGATTGCTGGAATTTTTATCCGAGATTTGGACACTTTCTCTGGGCATTTTAACCATTTTCAACCCCTTTGGACAGACTTCCAGCTTTTTCCACCGATGATTGCTGGAATTTTTATCCGAGATTTGGACACTTTCTCTGGGCATTTTAACCATTTTCAACCCCTTTGGACAGACTTCCAGGTTTTTCCACCGATGATTGCTGGAATTTTTATCCGAGATTTGGACACTTTCTCTGGGCATTTTAACCATTTTCAACCCCTTTGGACAGACTTCCAGGTTTTTCTACCGATGATTGCTGGAATTTTTATCCGAGATTTGGACACTTTCTCTGGGCATTTTAACCATTTTCAACCCCTTTGGACAGACTTCCAGGTTTTTCCACCGATGATTGCTGGAATTTTTATCCGAGATTTGGACACTTTCTCTGGGCATTTTAACCATTTTCAACCCCTTTGGACAGACTTCCAGGTTTTTCTACCGATGATTGCTGGAATTTTTATCCGAGATTTGGACACTTTCTCTGGGCATTTTAACCATTTTCAACCCCTTTGGACAGACTTCCAGGTTTTTCCACCGATGATTGCTGGAATTTTTATCCGAGATTTGGACACTTTCTCTGGGCATTTTAACCATTTTCAACCCCTTTGGACAGACTTCCAGGTTTTTCCACCGATGATTGCTGGAATTTTTATCCGAGATTTGGACACTTTCTCTGGGCATTTTAACCATTTTCAACCCCTTTGGACAGACTTCCAGGTTTTTCCACCGATGATTGCTGGAATTTTTATCCGAGATTTGGACACTTTCTCTGGGCATTTTAACCATTTTCAACCCCTTTGGACAGACTTCCAGGTTTTTCTACCGATGATTGCTGGAATTTTTATCCGAGATTTGGACACTTTCTCTGGGCATTTTAACCATTTTCAACCCCTTTGGACAGACTTCCAGGTTTTTCCACCGATGATTGCTGGAATTTTTATCCGAGATTTGGACACTTTCTCTGGGCATTTTAACCATTTTCAACCCCTTTGGACAGACTTCCAGGTTTTTCCACCGATGATTGCTGGAATTTTTATCCGAGATTTGGACACTTTCTCTGGGCATTTTAACCATTTTCAACCCCTTTGGACAGACTTCCAGGTTTTTCCACCGATGATTGCTGGAATTTTTATCCGAGATTTGGACACTTTCTCTGGGCATTTTAACCATTTTCAACCCCTTTGGACAGACTTCCAGGTTTTTCCACCGATGATTGCTGGAATTTTTATCCGAGATTTGGACACTTTCTCTGGGCATTTTAACCATTTTCAACCCCTTTGGACAGACTTCCAGGTTTTTCTACCGATGATTGCTGGAATTTTTATCCGAGATTTGGACACTTTCTCTGGGCATTTTAACCATTTTCAACCCCTTTGGACAGACTTCCAGGTTTTTCCACCGATGATTGCTGGAATTTTTATCCGAGATTTGGACACTTTCTCTGGGCATTTTAACCATTTTCAACCCCTTTGGACAGACTTCCAGGTTTTTCCACCGATGATTGCTGGAATTTTTATCCGAGATTTGGACACTTTCTCTGGGCATTTTAACCATTTTCAACCCCTTTGGACAGACTTCCAGGTTTTTCCACCGATGATTGCTGGAATTTTTATCCGAGATTTGGACACTTTCTCTGGGCATTTTAACCATTTTCAACCCCTTTGGACAGACTTCCAGGTTTTTCTACCGATGATTGCTGGAATTTTTATCCGAGATTTGGACACTTTCTCTGGGCATTTTAACCATTTTCAACCCCTTTGGACAGACTTCCAGGTTTTTCCACCGATGATTGCTGGAATTTTTATCCGAGATTTGGACACTTTCTCTGGGCATTTTAACCATTTTCAACCCCTTTGGACAGACTTCCAGGTTTTTCCACCGATGATTGCTGGAATTTTTATCCGAGATTTGGACACTTTCTCTGGGCATTTTAACCATTTTCAACCCCTTTGGACAGACTTCCAGGTTTTTCCACCGATGATTGCTGGAATTTTTATCCGAGATTTGGACACTTTCTCTGGGCATTTTAACCATTTTCAACCCCTTTGGACAGACTTCCAGGTTTTTCCACCGATGATTCCTGGAAATTTCCCCCATGATTTGGACCTGTTTTGGGGGCATTTTAAACATTTTCGACCATTTTTGACATTTTTCCAACTTTTTAAAAAATGACTCGTGGTACTTTTAAACTTCATTTCTAACAGTTTTATGCACATTTTAACAATTTTCGACCATTTTTGACATTTTTCCAACTTTTTAAAAAATGACTCCTGGTAGTTTTAAACTTCATTTCTAACACTTTTATGCACAATTTAACCATTTTCGACCATTTTTGACATTTTTCCAACTTTTTATCAAATGACTCCTGGTAGTTTTAAAAATCATTTTGAACCGTTTTGTGCACATTTTAAGCATTTTCGACCATTTTTGACATTTTTTCAACTTTTTAACAAATGACTCCTGGTAAATTTAAACATCATTTTGAACAGTTTTGTGCACATTTTAACCATTTTCGACCATTTTTAACATTTTTCCAACTTTTTCACAGATGACACCCCATGCAATTACCCAGCATTTGGAACACCATTCTGGGCACGAAGACCGTTTTTAGCCACGTTCAACTTTTTTCCCAACTGTACCCCCCGATGACTCTAAATATCTTTCCCCGGCTTTTGGAACACTTATCTGGGCATTGTGACAGTTTTTACACACTTTTGTAAAACTTTGGTATTACGACTAGAAACTTGCCCGATGGAGAGTGGCTTTTCTCGGAGAGGGAAACTCCTAGTACCCGCTTGATTACTTTGAAACAATAGTCCCGGTTGGCCGGACTCATTTCTGCCGTCTCGCGGACAAACGGAGGTCTTACGTCAAAATACCGTTCCAGCACAAGAGAGTCATTTCACGGGTAGTTGAGCTCAAATTAAAGGGTAAAGTGTAACTTATCAGTTATATCCTCGTTTGTTATACAAGTGACCGTTTTTTGGGAAGCTTTTCCGGGGTGAAATTGACCCCCGAACCGACCTGCACTGCTCTAATACAAGTGCCCGTAATTGGGACACTATTTCTGGCTAAACATCACCCCAGGACGGCCCTGGAAAGACTAATTTTACACAAAATTGTGAATTATACATCTACCCACAAATGAGACACAATTCCTGGGTAAATAGACCAACCAGAACCACTCAGGACCAGTTCCAATACAAGCACTCGTTGTCATAAAAGTGCCCATTATAGGCACATTGATTGTGGCATAACTTTACTTCACAACCACCCTGGAAGATTATTTTATACAGAATGGTCAATATACATCTACCCTCATATGAGACAAAAATTCAGGTTAAATGGACCAACCAGAACCACCCAAGACCAGTTCCAATGCAACCACTATTTTTAACGCAATTTACCCCAATTTGGACACTATTTATGGCTTAACATCCCCCCAGAACATCCCTGGAAGACTAATTTTATACCAAATTGTCAATTATACATCTACCCACAAATGAGACACAATTCCTGGGTAAATAGACCAACCAGAACCACTCAGGACCAGTTCCAATACAAGCACTCGTTGTCATAAAAGTGCCCATTATAGGCACATTGATTGTGGCATAACTTTACTTCACAACCACCCTGGAAGATTATTTTATACAGAATGGTCAATATACATCTCCCCTCATATGAGACAAAAATTCAGGTTAAATGGACCAACCAGAACCACCCAAGACCAGTTCCAATGCAACCACTATTTTTAACGAAATTTACCCCAATTTGGGCACTTATTCTTGCCTAACATCCACCCAGAACATCCCTGGAAGATTATTTTATAGAAAATGGTCAATATACATCTCCCCTCATATGAGACAAAAATTCAGGGTAAATGGACCAACCAGAACCGCTCAGGACCAGTTCCAACACAAGCACTCGTTGTCATAAAAGTGCCCAAATTAGGCACATTGTTTGTGGCATAACTTTACTTCACAACCACCCTGGAAGATTATTTTATACAGAATGGTCAATATACATCTACCCTCATATGAGACAAAAATTCAGGGAAAATGGAAAAACCAGAACCACCCAAGACCAGTTCCAATGCAACCACTATTTTTAACGCAATTTACCCCAATTTGGACACTATTTATGGCTTAACATCCCCCCAGAACCTCCCTGGAAGATTAATTTATACAGAATGGTCAATATACAACTACCCTCATATGAGACAAAAATTCAGGCTAAATGGACCAACCAGAACCGCTCAGGACCAGTTCCAACACAAGCACTCGTTGTCATAAAAGTGCCCAAATTAGGCACACTGTTTGTGGCATAACTTTACTTCACAACTACCCTGGAAGATTATTTTATACAGAATGGTCAATATACATCTACCCTCATATGAGACAAAAATTCAGGTTAAATGGACCTACCTGAACCACCCAAGACCAGTTCCAATGCAACCACTATTTTTAACGCAATTTACCCCAATTTGGGCACTTATTCTTGCCTAACATCCACCCAGAACCTCCCTGGAAGATTATTTTATAGAAAATGGTCAATATACGTCTCCCCTCATATGAGACAAAAATTCAGGTTAAATGGACCAACCAGAACCACTCAGGACCAGTTCCAACACAAGCACTCGTTGTCATAAAAGTGCCCATATTAGGCACATTGATTGTGGCATAACTTTACTTCACAATTACCCTGGAAGATTATTTTATACAGAATGGTCAATATACATCTACCCTCATATGAGACAAAAATTCAGGGAAAATGGACCAACCAGAACCACCCAAGACCAGTTCCAATGCAACCACTATTTTTAACGCAATTTACCCCAATTTGGACACTATTTATGGCTTAACATCCCCCCAGAACCTCCCTGGAAGATTATTTTATAGAAAATGGTCAATATATATCTCCCCTCATATGAGACACAATTTCAGGGTAAATGGACCAACCAGAACCGCTCAGGACCAGTTCCAACACAAGCACTCGTTGTCATAAAAGTGCCCAAATTAGGCACACTGTTTGTGGCATAACTTTACTTCACAACTACCCTGGAAGATTATTTTATACAGAATTGTCAATATACATCTCCCCTCATATGAGACAAAAATTCAGGGAAAATGGACCAACCAGAACCACCCAAGACCAGTTCCAATGCAACCACTATTTTTAACGCAATTTACCCCAATTTGGACACTATTTATGGCTTAACATCCCCCCAGAACATCCCTGGAAGACTAATTTTACACAAAATGGTGAATTATACATCTACCCACAAATAAGACACCATTCCTGGGTAAATAGACCAGCCAGAACCACTCAGGACCAGTTCCAATACAAGCACTCGTTGTCATAAAAGTGCCCATATTAGGTACATTGATTGTGGCATAACTTTACTTCACAATTACCCTGGAAGATTATTTTATACAGAATGGTCAATATACATCTACCCTCATATGAGACAAAAATTCAGGTTAAATGGACCAACCAGAACCACCCAAGACCAGTTCCAATGCAACCACTATTTTTAACGCAATTTACCCCAATTTGGACACTATTTATGGCTTAACATCCCCCCAGAACCTCCCTGGAAGATTATTTTATAGAAAATGGTCAATATATATCTCCCCTCATATGAGACACAATTTCAGGGTAAATGGACCAACCAGAACCGCTCAGGACCAGTTCCAACACAAGCACTCGTTGTCATAAAAGTGCCCAAATTAGGCACACTGTTTGTGGCATAACTTTACTTCACAACTACCCTGGAAGATTATTTTATACAGAATTGTCAATATACATCTCCCCTCATATGAGACAAAAATTCAGGGAAAATGGACCAACCAGAACCACCCAAGACCAGTTCCAATGCAACCACTATTTTTAACGCAATTTACCCCAATTTGGACACTATTTATGGCTTAACATCCCCCCAGAACATCCCTGGAAGACTAATTTTACACAAAATGGTGAATTATACATCTACCCACAAATAAGACACCATTCCTGGGTAAATAGACCAGCCAGAACCACTCAGGACCAGTTCCAATACAAGCACTCGTTGTCATAAAAGTGCCCATATTAGGTACATTGATTGTGGCATAACTTTACTTCACAATTACCCTGGAAGATTATTTTATACAGAATGGTCAATATACATCTACCCTCATATGAGACAAAAATTCAGGTTAAATGGACCAACCAGAACCACCCAAGACCAGTTCCAATGCAACCACTATTTTTAACGCAATTTACCCCAATTTGGGCACTTATTCTTGCCTAACATCCACCCAGAACATCCCTGGAAGATTATTTTATAGAAAATGGTCAATATACATCTCCCCTCATATGAGACAAAAATTCAGGGTAAATGGACAAACCAGAACCACCCAGGACCAGTTCCAATACAAGCACCCGTTGTCATAAAAGTGCCCATATAAGGCACACTGTTTGTGGCATAACTTTACTTCACAACTACCCTGGGAGATTATTTTATACAGAATGGTCAATCTACATCTCCCCTCATATGAGACAAAAATTCAGGGAAAATGGACCAACCAGAACCACCCAAGACCAGTTCCAAGACAACCACTATTTTTAACGCAATTTACCCCAATTTGGGCACTTATTCTTGCCTAACATCCACCCAGAACCTCCCTGGAAGATTATTTTATAGAAAATGGTCAATAAACATCTCCCCTCATATGAGACACAATTTCAGGCTAAATGGACCAACCAGAACCACTCAGGACCAGTTCCAACACAAGCACTCGTTGTCATAAAAGTGCCCAAATTAGGCACACTGTTTAAGGCATAACTTTACTTCACAACTACCCTGGAAGATTATTTTATACAGAATGGTCAATATACATCTACCCTCATATGAGACAAAAATTCAGGTTAAATGGACCAACCAGAACCACCCAAGACCAGTTCCAATGCAACCACTATTCTTAACGAAAATTACCCCAATTTGGACACTATTTCTTGCCTAACATCCCCCCAGAACATCCCTGGAAGACTAATTTTATAAAAAATTGTCAATTATACATGCACCCACATTTTAGGCACTTTTTCCGGGGAAAATACCCCCCCAGAACCGAACTGGGCTACTTTTTATACAAACCAGTACGCACTGGGACGCTATGGAATCCGCAGAACTCTGCCACACTGTGGACAAACTGTGGTACTGCGACCGTTCAAGCTCCCGTAAGCCTATGCACTTTTAGCGTTTAAAATTACCTTTCTGGCTGAAAAGAAAAGCTTTTTACACACCCACTCTACTCTAATAAAGGTCCCCTTATTTTAGAAACTATTCCCGAGTGAAAATAAGCCCCCAGAAATAAGTCGACATGCTTTTTATACATGCACGTTGGTCTATTACAGTCAACCAGCATTTGGGACACTCTTCCTGGGTAAACTTTTGCACCAGAACCTCCCTAGAGCATTTATTTTGATACCAAATCGTCAATAATACATGCACCCAGAATTTATGCACTTTTTCCGGGGAAAATAACCCACCAGAACCGAAATATCCTCCTTTTTTATACAGACTTTGACGCACTGGGCCTGTATGTAACCCGAAAAACTCTGCCACACTGTGGACAAACTTTATTACTGCGACCGTTCAAAATCCCGTAAGCTTATGCACTTTTCCCGGTTAAAAACACCTTTTGGGCTGAAAAGAAACGCTTTTTACACACCCACTCTACTCTAATAAAGTTCCCCTTATTTTATAAACTATTCCTGAGTGAAAATAAGCCCCCAGAACGAAGTCGACATGCTTTTTATACATGCACGTTGGTCTATTACAGTCAACCCGCATTTGGGACACTCTTCCTGGGTAAACTGGAGCGTTTATTTTGACACCAAATGGTGTATAATACATGCACCCAGAATTTATGCACTTTTTCAGGGTAAAATAACCCCCCAGAACCGAAATATCCTGCTTTTTATACAGAATTTGACGCACTGGGCCGCCGCTATGGAACCCGCAGAACTCTGCCACATTGTGGACAATTTTTTTTACTGCAATTAGGGTCAAATTGCCGGGTCAAAAGTGTCATTTCTTCGGGTAAATCACCCTCCTGGGCCCGGTTTTAATGTTTAAAAAGGTCCAGTATTTGTATTAAAGATATAATATTTGTATTTGATCGATGAGTGCTGATTTAAAACCAAATTTAATGCATTTTTGGCACTTTTGAGAATGGTCGTATGTCGTCGTATTTGGTCGCGCCGACGTTTATAGCTGTCTTTCCCCCTGGAAAATCACCCCCAGTGCCCGCTAGTCATGTCTGATCAGCTCCAGTAAGCTCCAGTAATTGTATTTCACCCATAAGTGCTGATTTTAACCCATTTTAGTGAATTTTTGGACCTTTGGCGAATGGTCGTCGTCGCGCAGACCTTTATAGCTGTCTCCCCCCCGGGAAAATCACCCCCAGTGCCCGATATTAATGTGTGAAAAGCTTCAGTATTTGTATTTCATCGTTTAAAAACGATCACTCCGCTTTTGGAACACTTTTCTAGGGAATATTAACCATTTTCCGCACCTTAAGAGAGTCAGATCTACTCCCGCCGACCTTTATAGCTGTCTCCCCCCCCGAGAAAATCACCCCCAGAGCCCGGTAGTCATGTCTGAAAAGCCCCAGTAACTTCCAGTAATTCTAATTAATCATTAAATGCTGTTTTTAAAACTATTTACTACGATTTTGGAACACTTTTTCTGGGCATTACCTTGCTCCTTTTCGCCGTCTTGCGGACAAACTTTGGTACTGCAATCGGGCTCAAATTGCCGGGTCAAAAGTGCCATTTCCTCGGGTAAATCAACCTCATGGGCCAAGTTTTAATGTTTAAAAAGGTCCAGTATTTGTATTAAAGATATAGTATTTGTATTTCATCAATGAGTGCTGATTTAAAACCCATTTTAGTTCATTTTGGGCACTTTTGAGAATGGTCGTATGTCGTCGTATTTGGTCGCGTGCCGACGTTTATGGCTGTCTTTACCCAGGGGAAATCACCCCCAGTGCCTGGTAGTCATGTCTGATAAGCTCCAGTAAGCTCCAGTATTTTTTATTTCATCCATAAGTGCTGATTTTAACCCATTTTAGTGAATTTTTGGGCCTTTGGCGAACGGTCGTCGCGCCGACGTTTATGGCTGTCTTTTACCCAGGAAAATCACCCCCAGAGCCCAGTAGTCATGTCTGATAAGCTCCAGTAACTCTATTTCATCCATAAGTGCTGATTTTATTTCATTTTAGGCACTTTTGAGAATGGTCGTATGTCGTCGTATTTGGTCGCGTGCCGACGTTTATGGCTGTCTTTCCCCCTGGAAAATCACCCCAAGAGCCTGGTAGTCATGTCTGATAAGCTCCAGTAAGCTCCAGTAATTCTATTTCATCCATAAGTGCTGATTTTAACCCATTTTAGTGAAATTTTGGCACTTTCGCCAATGGTCGTCGTCGTCGCGCCGACCTTTATAGCTGTCTCCCCCCCCCGGGAAAATCACCCTCAGTGCCCGATATTAATGTGTGGAAAAGCTCCAGTATTTGTATTTCATGGTTTAAAAACCATCACTACGCTTTTGGAAACACTTTTCTGCACATTTTAACCATTTCCCGGTACCTTAAGAGAGTCATAGTTACTCCCGCCGTTTACCCGGCCTGGTTGATGGACCTTGCTCCTTTTCGCCGTCTGGCGGACAAACTTCAGTACTGCATTCGGGTCAGGTGCGGTCGACATTTCTTGCCGGCTTTTCAAGCACTTTGCCTGGGTTGATTTAAAACATTTTGCCCTGTTTATTTTTAACAAGTTTACCCACGTTTTACAAATCTTCTGCGGGCTTTAGATGCACTATTCCTGGGTTGATTAAAAAAAAATTGCCCTTATTATTTTTAACAAGTTTACCCACGTTTTACAAATCTTCTGCGGGCTTTAGATGCACTATTCCTGGGTTGATTTTAAACATGTTGCCCTTTATTTTTAACAAGTTTACCCACGTTTTTCAAAACTTTGTGCAAGCTTTAGATGCACTATTCCTGGGTTGATTTAAAACATTTTGCCCTTTTTATTTTAACAAGTTTACCCACGTTTTACAACTCTTCTGCGGGCTTTAGATGCACTATTCCTGGGTTGATTTTAAACATTTTGCCCTTTTTATTTTTAACAAGTTTACCCACGTTTTACAACTCTTCTGCGGGCTTTAGATGCACTATTCCTGGGTTGATTTTAAACATTTTGCCCTTTTTATTTTTAACAAGTTTACCCACGTTTTTCAAAACTTTGTGCGGGCTTTAGATGCACTATTCCTGGGTTGATTTTAAACATTTTGGCCTTTTTATTTTAACAAGTTTACCCACGTTTTTCAAAACTTTGTGCAAGCTTTAGATGCACTATTCCTGGGTTGATTTTAAACATTTTGCCCTTTTTATTTTAACAAGTTTACCCACGTTTTACAAATCTTCTGCGGGCTTTAGATGCACTATTCCTGGGTTGATTTAAAACATTTTGGCCTGTTTATTTTTAACAACTTTACCCATGTTTTACAAAACTTTCTGCGGGCTTTTCAAACACTTTTCCTGGGTTGATTTTTAACATTTTGGCCTGTTTATTTTTAACAACTTTACCCACGTTTTTCAAAACTTTGTGCGGGCTTTAGATGCACTATTCCTGGGTTGATTTAAAACATGTTGCCCTTTATTTTTAACAAGTTTACCCATGTTTTACAAAACTTTAAGGGGGCTTTTCAAACACTTTTCCTGGGTTGATTTTAAACATTTTGGCCTGTTTATTTAAAACAACTTTACCCATGTTTTTCAAAACTTTAAGGGGGTTTTTCCAAACACTTTTCCTGGGTTGATTTTAAACATTATGCCCATTTTATTTTTAACAAGTTTACCCATGTTTTACAAAACTTTAAGGGGGCTTTAAGAACGCTATTCCTGGGTACAATTTAAACATTTTCATCAGTATTTTGCAAAACTTTTACCCTGCTTTTCAAACACTTTTCCTGGGTTGATTGTAAACATTTTGCCCTTTTTATTTTTAACAAGTTTACCCATACTTTTCAAAACTTTAAGGGGGCTTTTCAAACACTTTTCCTGGGTTGATTTTAAACATTTTGCCCATTTTATTTTTAACAACTTTACCCATGTTTTTCAAAACTTTAAGGGGGCTTTTCAAACACTTTTCCTGGGTTGATTTTTAACATTTTGGCCTGTTTATTTAAAACAACTTTACCCATGTTTTTCAAAACTTTAAGGGGGTTTTTCCAAACACTTTTCCTGGGTTGATTTAAAACATGTTGCCCTTTATTTTTAACAAGTTTACCCATGTTTTACAAAACTTTAAGGGGGCTTTTCAAACACTTTTCCTGGGTTGATTTTAAACATTTTGGCCTGTTTATTTAAAACAACTTTACCCATGTTTTTCAAAACTTTAAGGGGGCTTTTCAAACACTTTTCCTGGGTTGATTTTAAACATTATGCCCATTTTATTTTTAACAAGTTTACCCATGTTTTACAAAACTTTAAGGGGGCTTTAAGAACGCTATTCCTGGGTACAATTTAAACATTTTCATCAGTATTTTGCAAAACTTTTACCCTGCTTTTCAAACACTTTTCCTGGGTTGATTGTAAACATTTTGCCCTTTTTATTTTTAACAAGTTTACCCATACTTTTCAAAACTTTAAGGGGGCTTTTCAAACACTTTTCCTGGGTTGATTTTAAACATTTTGCCCATTTTATTTTTAACAACTTTACCCATGTTTTTCAAAACTTTAAGGGGGCTTTTCAAACACTTTTCCTGGGTTGATTTTTAACATTTTGGCCTGTTTATTTAAAACAACTTTACCCATGTTTTTCAAAACTTTAAGGGGGTTTTTCCAAACACTTTTCCTGGGTTGATTTTAAACATTATGCCCATTTTATTTTTAACAAGTTTACCCATGTTTTACAAAACTTTAAGGGGGCTTTAAGAACGCTATTCCTGGGTACAATTTAAACATTTTCATCAGTATTTTGCAAAACTTTTACCCTGCTTTTCAAACACTTTTCCTGGGTTGATTTTTAACATTTTGAACTGTTTCATTTAAACAACTTCAATAATAATAATATATATAAAACAACCCCCCCCAAAAAATTTGAAAAAAAATTTCAGCGTTTTTTGCCCAAGTGTACAGCTCATCCTCCGGACAGCGGCAGCCTTAAACCCATCCTCCTTCAATAGGGCAAGAGGATGAGGTTAAGGCGACAACTGCTCGGAGGATGAGCTAAACACTTGGGCAGAAAACGCTGAGATGAGACACTATTGCTGGGTAAACACAACACCCAAACGGATCAGTTCTAACACACTTACCCGAATTTGAGACACTTTCCAGGGGGGAGGAAGCTCATACTACATGCCTCACATAAAGAAATAAAATAGATATATAAAATAACAAAAAAAAAAATTTGAAAAAAAATTTAGCGTTTTTTGCCCAAGTGTTTAGCTCATCCTCCAGGCAGGGGCCGCCTTAACTTCATCCTCCTGCCCGATTGCAGGATGAGGTTAAGGCGGCCCTTGCTCGGAAGATGAGCTAAACACTTGGGCAAAAAACGCTAAATTTTTTTTAATTTTTTTTTTCCCTCCAGCACCGGGACCGACTCATCCTACTACTCATGCCCGACCAACAGACACCATTCTCGGGCAACACAATCATGCCGTCCCGGTGGCTCAACCCCAGCACCGGGACCGACTCATCCTACTACTCATGCCCGATCAAGTGACACCATTCTCGGGCAACACAATCATGCCGTCCCGGTGGCTCAACCCCAGCACCGGGACCGACTCATCCTACTACTCATGCCCGATCAAGTGACACTTTTCTCGGGCAACCCAATCATGCCGTCCCGGTGGCTCAACCCCAGCACCGGGACCGACTCGTCCTCATCATCATGCCCGATCAAGTGACACCATTCTCGGGCAACACAATCATGCCGTCCCGGTGGCTCAACCCCAGCACCGGGACCGACTCATCCTACTACTCATGCCCGATCAAGTGACACTTTTCTCGGGCAACCCAATCATGCCGTCCCGGTGGCTCAACCCCAGCACCGGGACCGACTCGTCCTCATCATCATGCCCGATCAAGTGACACCATTCTCGGGCAACCCAATCATGCCGTCCCGGTGGCTCAACCCCAGCACCGGGACCGACTCGTCCTCATCATCATGCCCGATCAAGTGACACCATTCTCGGGCAACAC